>NC_142659.1:29013800-29315200 GCF_026168435.1 Sesamum indicum | reverse complement strand
AGCCATTGAACAAAATTGGTTTTGGGTCTCAAGTCGGGTTGGGCCAGTGCGCAGCTTGATCCGAATGGAAAAGTAAACTTGAATCTTAAAACTTATTGAATATTTTGTCATTGTAGTATTGAGTTAGCTAAATATATCCCCATTAATATATTAAGTGCATTAATTCACTTATCATATAATTTATTTAATTGTGATCCAACTCAATGCAAACTAAAATTTGTGATTGGGGACTTAACAATGACCTACAACATAAGAGAAAATTGATGTACCGACAGCTTAGTGTAAGTGTAGGTAGGTAGATTTGGAACAAGAAAGTGATGGTTGAGGAACAATAGTAATTCCAGGCTTGTCCAAGCAGACTCGTGAAGAAAAATGATGTTTTTCTGGTTGGCTCCCAATGTCAGGGAAGTTGGATCCCACCACTCAAATTGATGAGCACTGTTGAAGATCGATCGCAACTGGGCAGCTTTTGCTGTTGTACTTCCACATAGGCATAGTATTCATCGACTACTTGGCTCAAATCACAATCGTGGGCAATTATGAAGGCGATTGAAACTAAAGAGCACTACCCTCACAAACCATCCCCTCCGTCCATATTGGTTAAGGGTATCTTCAAGAACCTGGAAACTCTCTCATACAAGAAATGTTGAGACAGTTGCGTATATATATGTCCTTTTGAAACAATGAAAAGTTCTTTTTTATGTTGTTTATATATATATGTGTATATATATATTTGTTAAATACGAAGATCATAATCGACCAGCAAAATTAGTTATATACGCTCTAAATGTAATGGTTTTTTTCCGACTTATTTCTTGCTTGGTGATTGGTCCGAATTGATGTATTTGTTAAAATTTCTGAGCAAGAGAGGAAATTCTAGTTCGGATCGTATTTAATCAAATTTGAATTAATTATATGATAAATATATTACACTTGCTATGTGATTGGTGCACAATTGAATAAATATAACCAATCACATGACAATATGTCATACTTATCATGCGATTAATTTCATTCAATCAAATTTAATTTAAGTAAGAATCTTCCAGCATGAGATTACAAATTTCTAGAATAAGAAATGCTATATTTTACGAACTTCTTTAGAAAAAATGTGGTGTACATTCTTTGATTTTACTTATAATAATAATAAATTTTTTTATTACTAACATATATTTTTCAAAAATAAGATTTAATATGTTATAAATTATAAATCTTTTTTTATAATTAGATGCAAGAACAAACAAGTCTTGACTAAGTTACATAGCCAAATACTACATCTTCATCAAACAATCAAGATCATAATTTTTTTAAAATAAAATACCTTATTTCATAAATTTAAAACAGAAAAATCTAATACAAACTAGGAATTTATATATATATATATATATATACAGATTTTTGAAAAAAAATAAATTAGGCCAGAGCAGCGGAAATAGAGATCGACGGTGGAGAGAGTCTCCAAACAATTTGTAAAGCAGAAATGAGGGGCACATGCACGAACATGATTCACCATTAAAAGTGGGAGAAATATTTCATGAATGATGAAAACCTAACCCCCTTTAAATTTTCTTTGACCTATGATTTTTGGGTGTACCATGATTATTACATAGTCATTGTAATAGTGCCAATATGCCCCTTTTCTCTATCTCTATCTCCCACATTAATTAGTTATAAGGTTTATTGCAAAAATGGAATTTATCTAACATTGTTTTTAGCATATTATTAATAATTTTCCTTTGTAACAGTTTAAATTTCAGAGAACGTGTTAAGATATTAAATATTTTAATAATTCTTCTGTCTAACAGCATAAACTTAAGGGAGTGGAGCGTGTTAACTGTTTATATATTACATGATTATCTTTTTTAAACGTTTAAACTTTTAAATGAAATGATCCTTCAACATATGTCAATTCAGATAATTAGTAGAAAATACGATGATGGGATTTGGCGGGCTATTTCGGGGCGTGCTCTTAGGTACTGCTCACTCTTTGGTGAAAAAATAGTTTATTTTTTAATTATCTTATAAAATATACAAGAAATATTTAAAAATCAATAATTTGTTTGTCCCAAATGGATTTTTCATATATACATGAAATTATTTTGAAAAAATATTAAATTAATCATCAAACACCTAAAATTCTGTAGTTGGTGAGAGACATTACAGTCCCTCCGAAGTACTAAGGCTCAAACACTACTTAATTTGGGCCCAAGCCCAAAACACAAGCAATAAGCCCAAGCATTAGATTCTTGTTATGTAGTGGTCAAATATTGGGCTTTGAGGCCCATTTTTCAGCCCAAAAGTTGTGCTCTCAGGCCTCTGCTTCCCCATAGTTGAGCATTTACGTTGATCTAGTTCCAATTTTTGCAACAACTAATGATATGATTATATCAATATTTTAATAAATTAACTAATTAAATATCATATGAAGAAATCATTCTAATTTTGTGTTAATTGATATGCATACGTGTTTAGTTTCAATTCGATATAGATTCTGGTACTGTTAATTTGTGTAATTCACATTATTTAAGATTTCTATATTCAATTCGCTTAAAAGAAAATGTAAAGTCGTTTATTTTAGTTCTTCTTATGAAATTAAAAAAAAAAGATTGAATTAAATTCGTTGCGGGAATCAAACTGCCACGAAATGGTTTCTTTTTATCTTTCTCCCCCCAAATGATGATAATTATTTGCTAATTTGCGAAAGTATAGTCCTTTTTATGCAATTTTCTAATATATATTGGGCGTAAAATAGCAATACCAAGAATATTAGGGGTGATTCTTGAATTTTCCGAAAAAGATTCCTAAAGACCAATTAAAAGTGCATGGATTCAACTCATAACGAACCTCGGAAAACTCGAAACAAAATCCAGCAGTCCCAGAACCGCACGCTTGGCGCTACTTCGGGAGAGGCAAATACAAACAAACAAAATAAAATGAAAATGGAGAAAAAACCCAGAAAACAGAATGAACCCATTTCCGGAAATCTTTAAAAGTGTAGAAATTCATTCAAGGAGAAGGAGTGTGGAGAGTGGAGGGGTGGGAGCGCAATCTATTACAAATGGTTCGTTGAACGCAATTCTCATAGATATTTACATCGGTTTCGGTGATGATTTATCCTTCCTCTGATTATCTCTCTCTTGATCCTTCGGTCAGGTAGTTTATTGTTTCTCCGCTCCAGTCTTTATGGGAATTTGTCTTTCAAATGCAACGTAAAATTATCAGCTGTATTTTCATGCAATTCTAAAGAGGGGTTGGAAGTTTAGTGTCATATTTGTGGGATGTAATGTTTAGTTTGCTTTTTGTTCAATACTATGTTGTAAACCTAATTTAGGTTATTTTATTTCTGGGCTTTTCTTAGTCATCGCTTACACTGCTTCTCTGCCTTGTTGAATAAGGGTCTGTGGTTGTTCTTTATGTTATTTTTCCTGGATGGATTTTCTGCTCCATTAGTATTTGATTTTCTGATTTCCATATGTTTCTATTGTCTGATGGCAACTTGGAAGTTCTGGCATCTTTCTGGGGGAGTATTAATTGTGTAATAAGGGATAACACCATATTCAGACAGCTAGGTGAATTTGCCTCCTTTGTGTTAAAAGTCCATGTATGATCACTCCCATCTCATTATTGTTGGTTATGTTATCATTTAAGTGTGTTTACAGGATTCAAGAGCTAGTCTTGGTTGTTGTGCAGTTGTTTCATGCAAGCAAAGACCCCTGCAATTTCTGAATCAGGAGAAGTGAGAAATATAACAAGATTGCTCAGTGGGTTCTGACAAACAGCCTCTTGTGATATTCCAAATATGGAGACAGTCAGGACTATTTTCACTCACACGTATCCATACCCGCATGAGCATTCACGGCATGCGGTTATTGCTGTTATTTTAGGCTGCGTATTTTTCATATCGTCAGATAATATGCATACTCTTGTTCTGAAGCTGGATAGCAATGTTAAGTGGTGGTCAATGTACGCCTGTTTGCTCGGTTTCTTCTATTTCTTTTCTTCTCCATTTATAGGGAAAACAATCACACCGAGTTATTCTAACTTCAGTCGGTGGTAAGCCCTGTTTCTTTAATTTATTCATTTCTGTTGCATCCATGTAACCTTTCTATAAAGGGTATGTTCGATTTTGCAGGTATGTTGCCTGGATATTGGTGGCTGCACTATATCATCTTCCCAGTTTTCAGTCGATGGGAGTTGATATGAGGATGAACCTTTCTTTATTTTTAACTATATTCGTATCTTCCGTCTTGTTTCTTCTTGTTTTCCATTTTGTATTCATTGGCCTCTGGTACATTGGCCTTGTCGCTCGCGTGGCTGGGAGGAGACCTGCAATCCTGACGATTCTTCAAAATTGTGCCGTAAGTCCTGAGAACACATGCTGAGTTAAACCCATCATTTTTGGTTCTTATGTTCTGGCATTATTGTTGTGTAGGTTATAAGTATAGCATGTTGTGTATTTTATAGTCACTGTGGCAACCTTGCTATTATAAGAGAAAAGACACTTGAAAAGAGGCACTGGAGCTGGTTTCCACGGTGGAACAAGGACGAACACTTCTCATGGCTTGCGAAATTCGTTCGCGTGTATGAGTTTAAAGATCAAGTTTGCAAATCTTGGTTTGCTCCAGTTGGTTCTGCTAGCGATTATCCCTTTTTGTCCAAATGGGTCATATACGGCGAGGTGTGATTTTCAGATGTTGTAATGTTTTCATTATCAATTCTTGAAATGATCTTAAGCTGATATTGTGTGTTGGCGTTATGCATTTTCAGTTGACTTGTAGCGGTGGCTCCTGTGCGGAATCACCAGATGAGATTTCACCTATATATTCATTATGGGCCACTTTTATAGGCCTCTACATTGCCAATTATGTTGTGGAAAGATCAACAGGGTGAGAGTTAATTGAGCCTCTGCTCTTATACTCTGGAAATGTCCCTTTTTGTTCAATCTTCTGTAATCGCTGAAAACTACATTCAACAGATGGGCTCTTACTCACCCTGTGTCACAAAATGAATCTGAGAAGTTGAAGAAAAAGCAAATGAAGCCTGACTTCTTGGATATGGTTCCTTGGTACTCAGGGTACTTCTCTCTTTCCTCTCACTCTCACTCACTCACACAGATTCTCACATACATAAGCACATAGCAATATCTTTCTTAGCGAGATGGACAGCATCAATCATTATATTCTCCCGGCATTATGTAGGACATCTGCTGATTTATTCAAGACAGTTTTTGACCTGATGGTATCAGTAACTCTTTTTGTTGGACGTTTTGACATGCGCATGATGCAGGTATGTTTATTGTTCCCTGCTCAATCACAATTCACCATCTACTTGAAACCTATCTATGATAAGGGTAAATTCCCTCTCATTTGAGAATCTAATGGAGGTAAAACAGTTGCAAGAATGTGTTTCAGACATTTTCTACTCCGTTAGAAACTAAATGTTCTTTTTTTGTGGACTATCACTAGTTTTCATCACAATACATAGTCGTGCAATATACAGTATGCTACTATCTTTATTTTATCATTCCATATTGATTCCGGTGAATCCTGCGTTTTATGCCATTGGTTCATTTTTAGGCTGCAATGAGCAGGGTCGAGGATGGTGCTAAGCAAGAAGATCTTCTGTACGACCAGTTTAGCGAACATGATGAACTGTGGTTTGACTTTATGGCTGATACTGGTGACGGGGGAAATTCTTCCTATAGTGTGGCACGACTTCTTGCTCAGCCTTTACTTCGGGTTCGGAACAAAGACTCTCTGATTACACTGCCACGTGCTAACTTGCTCCTTATTGGGGGCGATCTTGCGTAAGCTCAACCACTTCTCTTCCTACCTTAGTCTTCTCTTGGCTTTGGTTAACCGATTAAGCAAAAGCCTTATCTTCTTTCAGGTATCCTAATCCATCTTCATATAACTACGAGAGCCGTCTTTTTCGTCCCTTTGAATACGCTCTTCAGCCTCCCATCTGGTATAACGAGGAGCATGTTGCTGTAAATAAACCTGAATTGCCTCGTGAGTTTCCAACACTCAAGCAGTATGACGGCCCCCAGTGCTTCCTCATTCCTGGAAATCATGGTTAGTTTTGGTTCTTGGTCTCACCATACAGTTTCAAGTGTTTATTGCTCTACAGTATCTTAGTTTTTGCAACATAAGTTGATCTCTTTAGCTGGTTAACAGATTGGTTTGATGGGCTTCAGACATTTATGCGGTATATATGTCACAAGAGCTGGTTGGGTGGGTGGTTTATGCCCCAAAAGAAAAGCTATTTTGCCCTTCAGCTGCCAAAGGGATGGTGGGTCTTTGGTCTTGATCTTGCTCTCCATTGTGATATTGATGACTACCAATTCAAGTTCTTCTCTGAATTGATTAAGGATAAGGTATAATTCCTTATATTTTGGATACAGTAGTTGCAATTATGAATGATGTTTGTTGTGTTAGTTTAGGCATTATAAAGCAAACATAGGATAAGACAATATGCATATTGTTGTCCTCTTTTGTTGATTCGAAAAAGGTGAATATTTATTATTGTGTATTATTTTTTCAGGTCAGCGACTATGATTCTGTGATCATCATGACTCATGAACCTAGTTGGCTTCTTGATTGGTACTGGAACTTGGTAACAGGAAAGAACATCTCACACCTGATACGCGACCATTTAAATGGGAGGTGTAAGCTCCGAATAGCTGGAGACTTGCACCATTACATGCGTCATTCTTATGTTCCATTGGAGAAGCCTGTGTACGTGCAGCATTTGCTCGTTAACGGTTGTGGTGGGGCTTTTTTGCATCCAACTCATGTTTTTCGTAATTTTAAGTATTTGTATGGGACACCTTATGAAAGCAAGGCATCTTATCCATCTTTCCAAGACTCAAGCAGGGTATGTAAACTGTATTATAATTTGCATTTTTGCCGATGTGAACCTCCTTTCTTATCCTATTTCTTGCTGTTTTATAATTTGGTTGCAGATTGCTCTTGGAAATATACTGAAGTTTCGGAAGAAAAATTGGCAGTTTGATTTCATTGGCGGCATTATATATTTCATCCTGGCCTTTTCTGTGTTTCCGCAGGTAACTTCTGGCTGATGTGTTGCTCTGGATGATTTGTAATGTGATCGAATCAATGATGATCTAAGGCATCTAACTACATGTCAAGAAAACTTAGGGAGTGTCTGTAACTGTTTTTTCACCCAGCTTTTTTTGTAAAAAAAAAAAAAAATAGTTTTTTGAGCGTTTGGAAAAGCAATCAAGACTTTTAGGACTGTAAAATCAATAACTTTTAGATCAAAAGCTAAAAACACCTAGAGGGGTGCTTTCAGATGCTCCTAACAAATTTGGTTTCTTTTTAAATAAATTCAACATGATTTTTTACTATTTTGTGTTCCTTATAACAATTATTACATATGGGGTTAAACTTGTCTTTTATCAAATTAAGCTCTTCTTAAAAGTCAATTTTTTCCCAACTCTCCCGAGCTTTTTTCTAATTCTCACTTTTTTTGGTACACTAATTTTTGTATTCTTCAACAAATTCTAACTTTCTCCACAGAGATGACCATTGACCATTTCTCTAAAAGCATAAGCTCTTGCAAACACTCTCTTTAAGTATATGAAAAGATGATTAATTACTTTCTCTTCTCTTGTAGTGTAAGCTAGACCACATCTTACAGGACGATACGTTTAGTGATAATGTAAAGAGCTTCTTAGGCACAATATGGGATATTTTCATCTATATGCTTGGACACTCGTATGTATCTCCTGCAGCTGTTTTCTTTCTGTTAGTTGCCGCCATCACCTTTGTGCCTTCAAAAGTCTCTCGCAAGAGAAAAGTAATAATAGGCGTTCTACATGTTTCTGCACACCTCTCTGCTGCATTGATCCTAATGCTGCTCTTGGAATTGGGCATTGACACATGCATCAGGCACAACTTGTTGGCAACTTCAGGTGAGTGTAATCTTTCTATGATAAAACACAGGTATCGTTGAGCATAATAGGTGTTTCTTTCCCTCCCTGCATCTGTCATACGCAGTTTAAAACTTTTTTCGCAGGTTACCACACTCTGTATGAGTGGTATCGATCAGTGGAGAGCGAGCATTTTCCTGACCGAACAGGCCTTCGTGCACGCATTGAGCAATGGACATTTGGCCTTTATCCAGCATGCATTAAGTATCTTATGTCTGCATTCGATGTCCCTGAGGTAAGCATGTCCTATGGCCATGTTCTTCTCCCGGCACTTTTCTCTTTGTCTGACCTCCAGGAATACAATGTTTCAGGTCATGGCTGTGACAAGGAATAATATCTGCAAGAATGGGATGGATTCACTCTCACGAGGGGGGGCCGTCATATACTATGCTTCCGTCTTCCTTTATTTCTGGGTTTTCTCAACTCCCATTGTCTCATTGATTTTTGGAAGCTATCTTTATATCTGCATCAATTGGTTTCACATACACTTTGATGAAGCTTTCTCGTCGCTCCGCATTGCTAACTACAAATCATTTACACGGTTCCACATAACCAGCAAAGGTGATCTTGAAGTTTTCACCCTTGCAGTAGATAAGGTAAGAAATTTTTGTACTTAATGGATAAATGATGTAAACTCTTTAATCTGATTATTTAAGTGGATGGTTCTGATTGCTAGGAGGGCCTCTTTTTTTTTGGCTTTGAGCAATCTCTCTTTACCCTGTTTGATACTCTCCTTTGTGTATAGAAATCTAAGGTCCAAACAAAGAATTAGCAAGAGTTCAAAGTGTCTTTCCTATCTGTTCAACCAGTTTATACGCATTTTTGCAGGTTCCAAAGGCGTGGAAGTTGGATCCGAGTTGGGACTGTGAGTCAAAACTGCCACACAGCCTCAGCTACAGAAGAAAATTTCCAAGCAAATGGCGGTCTGTTTCACCTCAGCAGGATCCTGTGAGCACGGTTAGAATTGTTGACCACTTTGTTGTTGAACATACAGCAAAACCTGAAGGTGCATCTGTTAATGGGCCAGTAACTCCTTGATCGATATGGTTTTGGACAGCAGTTAGCAAAATACCGAAGGCACATATTCAAGTATTTGTCATATCTAAGTCAGTCCTGGTTTCGATACTCCACTCCTGTTTGCTCTGCAACGGTCTTCTTTTCTACACCCTATTCATCCAGTCCTGCAACTCTGGTCAAGGTCTCCATTGAAAATCTTTCATGCTTCAACTCTTCTGAGCTATTAATTTGCAGTGGAAGATTTTCAAGCAGAAAGTATTGCGCCACATTGTAAGATGAGACTCAAGCTCCTGTTCTATGTGTCGATTAGCAGTGATCCAGTGGATCAACAGAAAATCAGACGGACGCAGACGAGTTTGCCGCTGCAGTAATCTCCACCCGGTCATGGACTAAAAACAAGAAAAACAAATAAATATTTTACTGAAAGATGGTTAGTCTAGATCTGACACCATCAGATAGCAAAGAGAAGACGATGAGCCCTCAGCGTCGAGGGGAGACCAGAGTAGCATCATTAGTATTACAACTTTAAGTTCAATAATTTCCAGTAGTACAAGGAAGAGAATAGGAGGCTCAAGAAAGAATGCCAAATTGGCATTCATTGATCAAACGGTTTCAGAGAAGATGAAAGTGTTAAAAAGTATCTATGTATTCATTGGAACAGAAGAGAAGGCATGTTGTGCGATGGCACAATACACTACAGCTGCTTAATATGTATGCAAGCGTGTCAGTTTTATATCAACATGTTTCTGAAAAGAGTAGCAAAATATGATATGTCATAAAGGAATGGATACTAAACAACAAATAAATTAGTTATATATATGACCAGCAACATGAAAAATAAAATGCAATAGCTAAATGACGATGAGCAATATCAATTGTTTGTGGCTGGAATCCGCCATGAGTTAGATTGGCGATTTCTGGGGAGGTCCCAAACAAATCTTCTTTGTCTCACTGATTTGAGCTCAAGAGATTTAAAACTTTATGGTCACTCACCATCTGGAAGGTGCATATCCACGTAACTTGTTAGTTTACAGTATGATCAACCGCACTATCTGCCCCAGAAAACGGAATGCTTTTGTTGCTTCTCTTAAGCATTTGTTTTTCTCATCCCTAGACCAGTGCTGCAAAATAATTGCAAGATAAAAGTTGATGCAAGCGTTAGCCAATGCATACCACAAGCATCGGAAGTCACAAAAGGGCCGCTCATGTTTACCTCTCCAAGTGCATTAAGCTTCTCACGGACCGCTCTCAACAACTCTTCTGCATCTCCCTCCCATCTGTAGAACTCCAGTTCTCTTCCTTCTAATAGCTTCCTTGAGACCTAGTAAATAGCAATTTAAGCTAAAATAAAAACCCAAAACAATTATAACTATGCAATGCGCATAATATGTAAGCAAGATGCCCAAAAAAGTTTGTGGATTAGAAACTTTTCTGTCTGAAAGCAATCAGACCTATATCTTACCATAATCATTTTGATCAAGAAAGCCTTAACTTGTAATTACAGATTGCAAATCCTATATAGCAGGCAGAAGAAAATCTTAGCCGAGGATTCTGTACTAGAATACAGAAATCTATGCAATTATCCTGGAATACAAATCAAGAGGAGACTGTTCTCCATATCCTACAATCTCATCCTCAGTTGTCCAAACAGTTTCAAATTCCATGTTACAGTAAAATACATAAGAGCTAACATGATCACTATGAGACTAGGTAGTCGTTATATTTAAAATAACAAAACCATCAGTATATCAGAACCAAGACAAGAACGCAAAGTACCTGTTTAGCTATGACCTGCCCACCGGCAATATGTGAGAAATAAATATTGTAGAAGTGGCAGAGAAACAGCGGTGGAGTCTTCTCAGCAAGCTCCTCCAGGTATTGCACGTATGTAATTCCAGGATTGCTAGGCTCTGGAATCACATTACCTTGCTCACTTAACCATTTTAAATCCCTGGAAATGCAGTCTGACCTTTCTAATCCTGTCTTTCTAAAGTAAACATCTGGAATCACAATATAAAACCGTAGTACAGATTAATGCCCATAATAAGAAAAGATTAGAACTTCATGTTCTGGAAACCAATTAACAATTTTCCAAGTTCCGAGTTGCAATTTCACAATTGAACAAAATGATAGTCATAAAATAGAGGACAGTCGATTGATTGACAAGGAAAGAAGTAAAAGAAGAGGGGGAAGAACTTTACAGGAAACATCACTGGACTCATCAACAATGCGTTCAACTGTACTGAAAACCAGCTCGCTGTCCACCAGATACTTCAAAAAACCCTCCATGCTAGGCTGCCATGTCTCGCCATCCTTAGGATTATCCTCTTGCCCACCCTCATTTCCCGTTTCTTCCTCCTCACTCTCACCATCAACAGCAGAATTATTTTTTCTCTTGACTTTGCCACTGTTTCTCAGTTTCATTGCCACAAACCTCATCTCCTCAGTTATACCCTTTTTCTCACCCGGGTACTGCTTTCTGTACCTCCGCCGCTGCCGCTTCACCGGCAGCGGCGTCTGCCCATTTCCCACCATTCTTGGCGCTGTCCCATCTTCCCCTTCTGCATATTCTTCAGTGGAACTATACTCCTCCTCTGTTTCGTACTCGCTCTCTGTTTCTGATACGAACAACGTGGGGGAGCTGAATTTTGTACACTGCAATAGAATTGGATTTCCGCCATTCCTAGAAATCTTCCTACTGTTTATTGAGTTTGTGAAGAGAAGAGGATCAGGACGGGATTTGGGGAAGAACCGTACGTTTGAATATTTGAAGAAATTCAAAGAAGCTGAGGGGTTACCCGCTGTTGCAGGAATAGAGAGGTACGCCATTTTCGCAGTATTTGCCGATTTTTCTCCATTAATATATTGTTTCAAGTGAAAGGTGAGAAAGATTTGTGTTGGCCCAAAATAATCGGCAGGATTTTGGGCCGAGCAAAAGAGTAACGGGCCAGTTCCAATCAGTCAATTGGGGCAGTAGGCCCAGCCACTCATATGCCGAAAGTCAATTATTGAGGCACTTGAGTTTCAAAATGCCAAAACAGGCAGAGTGGAAAAGTTTTTCTATGTACAGAAAGAACAAAAGAAAGATATTCATCTAATCTTCTGCCATGCTTTTATATCCTGTGAAAGAATATTTACATACATTTCAATAAAGTTACACGTAAAGGGCCACAACTATCCCTCAGTGAGCCCTATTCTAAAACTGCAAATGATCTAGAATGCTAAACAAATACCATGAAACTCTTCTGCCGATGAAGACTATATGTATGCCAAGACTTCGCAAAAATAAGCACAAAACCAGTCTAGCAGAGAAGTCTGAAAAGATATTCTCCTAGCTCACCAAGTACAGGCATCTTCACCTGCCGAATAAGCGACAAGAATGGTTCCATTATCACCATAATCCTTTGACTGCATACTGTTAGCAACGGTAAGAACATTGGGCAGAGCAGCTCAAGCAACACTCCTTGTGGTGCTTTTATAAATATAACCACAATCGGAGGTCTCAGAACCCAAACCAGAGCATCAAGGCTTCAACAACATCAATAATAGAGTACTGGGAGCACTGTAATATCTACTTATGTACAGAATCTTCTCAGGTATAATGTGACTTCAGCTTTTGCAAAAACTCTAAAGTATCTTTATAGGATGGATCAGCTCTGCTTAAAGGCTTGCAAGAATTTACATGGTCGGTCGAATCCAGTACCTGTGTCAGAACAGCAAAAATGAATTTCAGTCATTAACCCGCAAAAGAAGGCTATCTCCTCTATTATCAAGCGCAAGTCTTCAAACCAAGCCAAAGTTTTGCAAGTCACCTATCACTAATATTTCACACTTGGCCCCCAAAATGCCATGTAATTAGGCTTCACCTGTACTATTATAGTAGGAGTACGTCATTTTCAGGTTATGATTAATAATCTTCAGAGCAGTGATTTTTAATTTCATATTTCTGATTCCTAAATACCAAAGCAATTAATTAAAGAATATTTACATACTCTGAGTTTTTATACTGCATAACTAGTACCCTGTATACCAATATGCATCATTCAGTTTCAGATGCATTTCTATATATGGCGTAATCTTCAGATACTACTATGCTCATACAATTTCATCTATCAGTCGAATGCCTCAACCCAAAGCCAATACATCTACAAGAAAGCCTCCTACAGATGCAAGTTTCATACATTTGTACCTCGTATAATTTTTGAGCAGATGCTTGTGACAAGTTAGAGAACAAAATATGAAAATATCATATCAAGCAACCACTGGATACCGGAATACCATGGTTCTGTACAACCAAGTACATTTAACCTAGAAAAGAAAGCTCAGACTTCCACATCAGGAACTTACAACAAGTTCACCAAATCCTGGATAGGCTGATTCCATGGGTACAATCTCCATGCGGAACGCCCAGCCTCCATAACCTTCTACAATTGGGGTTACCTTTGTCTATTCAAAGCGAACACATGTCAAACAGACAAAATGTGGAAACTTCGGCTGAAAATTAAAATGAATGTAATTACCTCACAAAAACTGAGGACATCAATCAACTTCTTCTTGTAAAGTTGGCGGATGAAATCATTTAGCTCCACTAACCTAGGTGATCCACTTCTCAATTCTCCTATCTGGCAATAGTAGATAAAAGTACATCAACACAAACTTTAGTTTACATTTTTAAATAGTTCAAGACCAGACTAAACTCCAATCACATATAAGGAGAAAAGACTGGGGCATCTCAAATACTAACAGTGGGTGCAGGACGTAAGACAAGACCCATACGCCAAGGCATGTCTGCAAGCTTGCTGCCAAAATGTGGACAGCTATAGAAAATCTGAAATACAAAAATAAGTGTTGTTATGTACATATTTACAAAACATAGACAAGTTAGGACATGCATAACTTGGATCATTCTGAGAAAACATACAATTCCCACTGTATTGTTAACAAAATTATCTTTGTTTTCTGCCTTTGCTTGATACAACATCTGCTTGACAACCAGGCCTCCCATGCTGCATAAGAAATGCTACTATGTGTTACATAATCAAAACAAGCTGATGCCATGCAAATCACAAAGTCTTATACATAGGGCAAACAGATAGATTCCACGTGTCAAGAGTTGCAGCTATATAACAATTTCCATGCACATGGCACAGTTGGAGATTTGTCCATCATAAAAATCAAACTGCTTGTTTAAGGAGGTTTCAAATCTCAGAACTTTAAGATTTTATCAGAAGCATGCTTTACTACAACAAGTACATTGTACCAAAGTCACTGAAGTTTTCATACATTAGAAAGCAAACACTTTTTCTTGTTTTGTTTGGAGGGGAAGGTGGAAAACAGTAGTACTGGTAACATCTATACCTGATTTCTTGAAGCTCCATGAGTTCTTTTAGACCAATAGGTCTTTTTTCTTTAATTCCTCAAGTAGCTGCCGAAGTCTACAGATCTAGGTAATACAGATCAAGTTTATTTACCTACTTTGCCTGCTAGGGGCCAGGACGGTTTCTTTCATTTCTCTAAACATGGAAACTAATGACACAACAAATACCATTGCAAGATATTTTTCAGTAAACATAAGCAAGAAGCTAAATGTGCATAATAAATACAAGTTTCAAATTAAACGTGCAGAGTTAAAATGCAGTCTTACCTATGTGTTACAAATACAACTGGTCGATCCCCAATGCCTGCAGCAACAAGTTTGTCCAAAAGCATGGAGCTCACTTCCTGCATGCACGAAGAAATAAGAAGGAATCCATCTAAAAGACCATAGCATCACAAGATATATAAGTTAAACAAAACAACTGCAAGAATAAGAAGTGAAGCATCCAGTAATAAAATATAAGAACTGCGAAGATAGAAAAATGGCTAAAACAAAAACCACTTTAAAAAATTTAAACAAAAAAAAGAAGTTAGGAAGAGAGAAGAAAATCCAAAAGCTCAACTTTATACACAAACAAGAAATGTTCCAAGAGATATTTTGTCTCACTGTTGTCTTAAATTTTGTTAAGTTAGTAATACAACACAAACAACATATCCTTACATTGCATGCCTAACTTTGTTGGTTCTAGTTCAGATATGATACAAGAATAGTTACCAAATTGAAACTTTAAAAGCTAGGTAAAGAGAATTGGGAACTGACAGAGGTCTCCCAGGAGGGTGCAACTATAAGATAATCAATCACTCAGACAAGGAAGAAGACATTGAACTCCAGAAATAACTCGAGATGAACTTCTAAAGGTAATAATTGAACCCCCTCAAAGATGTGAGATATTACTGATTGTTTAATACCATATACAAACCTGAAGAGGTAGACTGGCCCCAGACCACTGTGTAAGATTAGTCTGCATTTTGCAATAGCTCAGGGGTTAGAAATTAGAAAAGGTCTGATAAGTCCCCTCAGAAATGTCTCACTAAAACTCAAAGTTAATGATTAAATGTCCTGATAAACCTGAACTCGATGTTAGACTAAAAGATTCTGAATCAACAACCTTATATTTGAGACTAAACAAGCGAGCATGAGGAAAGTCTGCTGCAAGCCATTCTCCAGGCCAAAATGTCCCTTGTTTTCCAGCTTCTTCATCAATCTTCTCAACAAGGCCAGACTTTGTTGATGACTTGTCCTCAGATAATCGCCAAGTTTTGAAGGGGCCTCCCCGGAGGCCGTGGACAAAAACAACATCCAATGGAGGCACCTCGATATTCGAGAAGCTTTCAGACCCAGAAGTAGAAGCAGGATTGTCATTCTCCAAAGTTCTTGAAAACAGCCTATTATCTCCCTCAGCAGAATCATTATTGACAGGTGAATGAACGGAGTTTTTATCAATGCACTTCCAATGGGGCAATTCAGGATTAATTAGAAATAGCATGTCAGCATAGTGAGGGCAATGTTGTTTCCTGGTCGAAGACCTACTGTCAGGGTCACCATCATTTTGAGACTTCCAACTAGCTGGATCACTACAAAATGCATTTAATAGTGTTGCCCTGGCATAACTTTGAATCTTAAGATCATTGCAACCAGGAATTTGTCCTCTAGCACATTCCTCAAGCCATTTACACCAAGATTTGTCTGCCACAATTCCTTTCTGGACTTCTGGGAGAACAGAAAGACCAGTGAGAAGACGCGCTGCATGCCTCCGAATGTGAGCAGTAGCTGGAACTCGCAAATTGGAAGGGTCATAACTGTCAACTACAGAAGGATCACTAGGAGAAGATGGGACCCTCCCTTGTGCTTCCAGAGCTCGTGATGCGTCATATGCTTCAATTGCAGCTAGTTGCTCGTAATCATCTTCCAACAAAAGGCGCCTAAGTAAACACAATACTCCAAAATCGGCTATTTTCTGTTGAGATAAAGGATCTTCAGCGCATATGTCTGTCAGTGCCTTGATGCCTTTTAGAGTGGCCAGTGCAGAATCAGCAGCAGCAACCTTTGGTGGTTTGTCCTTCTTAAGATTTTTAAATGATCCTGCAAAAGGCTCAAGGGAGAGAAGATCAGCTAGTGGAAATGTATCTGCATTCTCGGTGGCTGTCCCCAGTTGTGCTCCTGCTAAATTAACAACAGCATTTGCCAACTGATTTGCAGTCTGGGTTGCAGAGACAACATTTGCCAGATCAACTTGTGTCTGCCAAAAAATAAGTTGTCATGAAATCATGGGAAACGACCAAAATAAATTACTGAATAGTATTTCAGAACTAAATTATAATAAGGCCACATAACTTTACTTTCACCTAACTGACCTTTACTTTGTCACTTGTAACCTGAGCACTTCCTTTAGCTAAAGTTGCCTTCTTGGAGCTCAGCGTATCCGTTAGTAAGATAGTCAGCCATCCTTGAGAGATCGGAACAGAAGATGGCCCATAATCTTCAAGAATGTGAGAAAGAATATTTATAGCTGATGAACGGATTGTGTCAGAGGAGACTTGTCCAAATACCCAAGAAAGTAGAATGGCAGACCATTTTTGACTCTCTTCAAGAGACATGTGCAGTTCCCTTGAACTGATTAGTTCTAAAGCTTTTGCCAATGCTTCTTGGATAGGTTTATGCTTTACCGTTTGTCTAGCTGCTTCTCTCATGGAAGGAAGACCCTTATCCATGACAACTTCCTGAGCTTCAGGGCTTCTTTCAATAGAAACCAATAATGCAGACAAAGCTACTTGCGCCAAAGGTATGTCCTGATTTTTGCTTGCTTGAGAAATAGTAGAAAGAAGACTAGAACTCCAACCGGAAACAGAATCATTTAAAGGCAGATTTCGGTCCTCCAAAAGCAACTGAGCCAGCCAACTCCCATGCCATTTTACGGATCTCTCAGGTGCCATCAATGCACTCATAACTGCATGCCCGTCCCGATCCAGTTCTTGAATATGGGACCGATTGACTTCAGACGCCATTGCCCAATTAGCTAATGCCCAGGCAGCAAATGGAACAGCCACATGTTCAGAATGCAAATCATCCCAAAGGCCAGGGATTACAGAGGAAGACAAATTTGCTTGTGTTGGTGAACTTTCATTCATTTTGTTGAGCAATTGATTCTTCGGCTCACTTTTCAGCATCCCCGAGCTATAGGAATCAGAATGGTCCACTTCGGCAAATCCACCAGTTCCTGAAAACCCCAACACCGTGGTACCTCCGAGAACCTTCATTCCAATACCCTTCATTCCTTGTCCACCATCATCATCATCTTCATCCCCATGCTTCTCATCCCAGTGCATGCCACCCTCTTCAATTACTTCAATAGCAGCTGCAATATCTCTGATATCAGCATTCTTTGGTAGCACTGGCTTTAACGATAATTTCTCTACACTGTCACAGTTGGAAGTGACAACATCCATAATTGCTGCAACAAGCATGCTCTTGCCTTTGTCGGAAACACCAAATGAACTACGCTTGGATTGCTGCTCCCACAGACATACAGTATATCAGCATCAAAGAAACTATAATGTATCGTCACAATAATTACTAAAACGAGTCATGTTATCTTCTCCATGACCACAGAGGATTTACTAAAAAAAATTTTGCATGATCCCTTGAGAACAGAAGAGAAATCAGCGATCCTCTCCATTCTGAAGTTTCACAAAATTTAAGTTCCTGAAGCTTCAATGTTCATGCAAAATTACATCACATCAAGACCCATCAAGAACCACTATTCTATAGAGATGCTTTGTCCACCAGTGCCTAAAGTATGTCACAATGCTACAGCCACCTAATATGAAATTCTACATTTCAATCATAAGCACTTCCTTCATTCACATGAAGAATCATCTAAGGCCCGAAAAAATAAGGATAATAAAAGCTACTCACCTTCTTTGATGACGGAGGTTGAGCAGAGAAAATAAACCTCAACAAATTCGGAACAGCTTGAGGCCTCCCAAAAACAGCCTCGCACACATTGGGATCAGCAATTAAGTACGCCAACGCCCTAGCAGATTCAGCCTGGGTTCCATTGCCGTCCTTCGGCACCGCCACAGTTTCCAACAACCAGTCGACCACCGCACCGCCGCCCGCGCCAACAATGGCCGCCCTACGGCTATCGCTGGCGGCCACAATGTCAGCCAACAATGCTGCAACCCGCAGCTCGAACCCCGCCCTAACTTCGTGGTTCGCCGACGACATCACTGACCTCAGTGACTGCCATAGAACGGATGCCGCGACGCCGGTCTGCTTCATCTTATTCACAATCTTGTTAATAGATTCATTTGATTTCTCGATAGCGGTTTCGACTTCTGAATAAAATGTTTTCGTTTTTCCACGGTACTCGAGAACATGGTCGTCCTTGGAGGGCGAGATGGTGTAGGCGGCGAGGAGGGCGGCGGCAGAGACGGCGGCGACTAGCGAGGCCTTGAAGAGGAAGGGGGAGGGGGAGGGGAGAGCGGCAGGATGGTAATTTTGGTGGAGGGCGGGCGGGGGAGGGGCATTTTGAGAATTCTTGAGATGAGTAAGCGGTTCGGAGGAACTATCGGGATTCCGAGAGGAGGGAGAAGAGAGGGCGCGGCGGAGGAACGGGAGGCGGATGCAGCGGCGCGATAATCTGTACAATCGTAGCATAATTTTCTTTGCCTGTTCCTCGCTGTTTCTTTCTGTCTTTTTCTTTTATATGCTATGGCGCCGGAGGGATGGGGCCATATCGGGAAGTTCGGTCAAAGAAAGACGGTTGGAGAAGTAAACTGTTTGATTTTCTTCGACGTAGTCGCGTTTTGGAGAAGATGCGAATATACCCTGAATGCGCGATTTCTTGCGTGCGAAAACCGAATAAATACTTGTAAATAAAAAAATAGTATTTCCATGTATTTATTTGTATTTGTGAGCAACAAAAAAGTATCAATTACAAATAAAATAAAATTAATATGAGTGGTTTTTTTTTTGGAGGTAGTACTTGGACATTATCTTTATGAATGTAGATAATTTTTATTTCAAAAAAGAATCACATATTAAGTCGTATTAACGTGGAGACTGGAACTATCAATTTTGTGGATCTTATATGAGTTGGATTATGAACGGACTCTTTTTAAAATTGATTTGTATCACAATTGAATCTAACTTTTACAAACAGATTTAACTACCTTTTTGATCCAGTGATTCTTCGTCCGTTAAGAGAAGGCAACCAATGTCTTTTTCAACATTCGAAATTCTCGAATTGATTTATTGGTTCTCCACTGGACAAGTGATAGTTGAATATGGGATATTATATAAGAATATATGATGTATGTGTTTGAAAGAATGTCACAGCTAATGTTTCAATTGAGTTTGTGAGTTTCGTATTAATAATGGAGTCATTGATACTTGTAACTCATTTCAAATTTTTTTCTTGACGCTATTATCTTATCAGTTGATGATCAAATATCTTAGTCTATATCCATTTCATTAACTAATGAAAGATGAACCCAGTCATATAATTATCTTTATTTACGGATAAATATTACCCCCTCCCCCTCAAATATTGGCTTCTCTTTTGTTTCATGTTAAGTGTACGTGTTCTAAATTCTACCCAATTCATTATTAGATGGAATTTGGAAGTTGAGTTAAAAGTTTTGTATTTAGTTTGTAACTTTATTAGTGGTTTTAGAGGGAAACAGGAAACCTAACGAGTTACATTGAATTCGGATCAATTGTATCAACTTTTGGATATTTTCTGGCATTCGTGTTGTCAAAATCATACAAAATTATTATTAAAGACACTGGAAACAATGAGGAGAAAATGCTTGAAACAGTTTCGCACATTAAAGTAAAGAAAAATACAAACCACGATGAAAGAATTCTCAACAACAACAACCATACTAATAACAAAAAGAGATTATTACATTTGTACCTTTTACAGAAATCATCCATATCTTTTATATAATTACATAAACTATTCATTATTGTCAAAAAATAGGGTAGTTTGTGTAATGATATTAATATTTTCCGGGATGTGTGTGTAATTTTTTGAAAAAGTAAGGGGTGTTTTGTGTAAGTGATAATGATATTTTGATAGGTATATATGCAATTATCTAAAAGATAAAGATGATTTATGTAAATAGACTATAGATCAAGAAGTATAAAATAATTATTCCAAATAATAATAATAACAATAAAATCAACAAGTATTATAAAATTGATGTCGCAGTCTTAAATGTGAATACAAAGATTTGGGTCAGCCTCAATCATAAGTCCATACATTACATTTATAAAAAAAGATCAACTTATGAATTATCGACACAGCATAAACTAATATAATAATATTACAAATTACTATTTGTAAGTAAAAAATCAATTGGACTCAAGCGAGACTAGAATTCCTCGTTTACGGGCTCAAGACAGGAACATGGAGTTGAATTACACGAATCATTTTCGAAACAATTTGGTGCATTTCTTGGCATAAGGCATTTTTTTTTTTAAGATATTAGCTTAGCTATCATTACGCTATTCATTATTTGTTCAAATATGAGTATGGCAAAATTATTCTTGGTCGATAGTTTATCAAGTTTTGCATAACGGAATGTGGACCCAACGCATTTAACAGCCTCTGTTGATGTAAGGGTTTTGTTGATTGATACTTTGTAAACGGCTTATGACTGTGGAGATTACTCAAATAATGGGTTATTATGAAGAGGTATTTGTTAGATAATTGTTGATAACATGCTGTATTTGTAATATTATTATATGTTTTTGAAGGATATATGTTAATTCTTGGGGGGGGGGGGGGGAACAGAGATGATATGTGTAGATAACGATAAGCAGTAATAAACTGGTAGATCACAAGATCCATTTCTTATTTTCTGGTACAGGTGTATGGAAACGATTTTAGAAGGATGGGACAATGGAAACGATTTTAGAAGGATGGGACAATGGAAACTTACTGACATCATTCTACACATGATTGATGAACTCCGCACAACGTTTGATGAGCTTGTTTGAATTTTCAGAAGTGGGATCCATGATGTGAAAAACATGGTCCTCCCCTTCTGTCTCCACGAACTCTGCTTTCCCCTCCCATTTGCTCTTCACCAGGGACTGGTAATAAAGTCTTCCCCTTTCCCTTAGAACATCATTCCCAGCAACACAAACAAGAATCCTCCTACACGCCAGACCCGCAAGACTCGGGGCTCCGCTCACGAACGGGTTGATTAACGGGTCATCGCACCCAAGATCCGACGGGCAGACGAATCGCCACCACTTGTCAACCACCGCTTTGAACACCGGATTTTCAGCCTCCACTCCGATGGGTTGTTCGCCCCAGAAGTATGGATGTATCATTAGAATGCCGGCGATCTTGAGTTCTCCTAATTCCGGGTTCGGTAACCCGGCCCGGATTGCCATGTGGTGTGAGATATTGGCACCAGCGCTGTCCCCTGCTAAGAAAACCTTATTAAAATCCGCAAACTCCCTGACCCAAATTTCACTGCCGGAATCCTTTTTCATGTGAGAAGCCACCCATTTAAGGGCTGCCCAAGAATCATCATACGCTGCCGGAAGTGGGTTTTCCGGGGCCCGTCTGTAGTCGACTGAAACGAGGAGGACTTGGGCCTCCTTTACTAGAACGTTGAGCATTTCTTGGTACTTGGGGTCAGCGGTTGAAGATATGCAGAATGCTCCGCCGTGGAAGTAGACGACCAATGGGAGTCTCTTGTGGTTGTGGGCGGCGGCGTTGGGGAGGTAGAGACGGGCGGAGACGCCGGTTTCCGGGAGGAAAACGACGTCCTTTGAGGAAACTCCGGTTTTGGGGTCGAGAGCTGGCGGTGCTGTTTCTGTGCCGACGAGTCTCTCTACGGTTCCATCTTCGTACACTCTTATGTATGGTGGGACATCGTGAAGGACGGGTTTTGAATAGGTTGTCTCCATTTATGTTTCTGTGTCTGTGTTTGTGAGAAGAGAGATTGGCAAAAGTGGTGCAGAAGTTTCAAACTGAAGCAGAGAAGACTTGGCCTGCCCATATATAGACTGGACTTATGCTTCCTGCGTTCAAATTAGTCACAATAATATATATATATATATATATATATATTGAATCAATTAAACACATATATCAATATATTCTGAACATTAAATAATAAATTACAAAATACATATATCAATATATTTAAAAATTAAATAATAAATTAATCAATACATTATAATAACTCTCGATTAGACTAATACATATATAAAATAAATTATAATAATTCACATAAAATGATATAAAAATAAATACGTTTAGTGAAATTCAAAGTCATGATCTTAAATATGTAGCTACAAAATCATAAAATATATGGACTCAAATTAATTATCTACTCGATGAGATATTTGACTAAATGGATTTTACTCTAAGAAATGACAAATAGATTATTAAATATAATTACAAATATAAAAAAAGAGAAAATGATAAACAATTTATATACTCAATTATTCAGTGACGACCATGTGAATAAAGAAATCCAATATGATCAATTCGAAAACGACGGTCCAAATAAATGACAACAAACATATATACGCTGATGCACCACTACAATCGCTTCAACTTTAAACAAAATAAAATAAAATGATATATATATATTTATAAAAACAGCAAATATATTATTATATTAAATAATATATTGATTTAATTGAAATAATTGTAAAATAAATTATAATAAATTCATGTCAGATAAAAAAAAAATACTCACATATTTGAAAATTTTGAATCTATCATTTGGAATTTATTTATAAAATTTCAATTTTAATCAATAAAACAAAGCATTGCTGACCATCTGAAATTAAGGTAATTATAATCAAATATAGAGTGGGATTAGTCAGTTAGTCAATGGAATTATTATAATCTTTTTTTTAACGATAATAAGGGTCTTAAAAATTTGAGAATAGGCGTAGATGCCGTGGTGCTCTACACTCAATGCTCCAATAAAATATGAACCCTAATTAAACCCATCTTTCTATGGTCAAAATTTGGGGCCTAATCACTTTAATTTTTTTTTCTTTATCTAAAGTAAATGGTTATGATGGGGATGGGGATGTGGACACTCATAATTCTCTATACTATTGGGAATAAATTATTATTATTTTTCTTTTAAAATTAAATCACCCAACTATTTTTTTCTATTTAATTCTTTCAATTTTTTATATAAATCAATATTATAGCATTTTGTATAATATATATATATAATATAGGTAAACGTTTCACATTAATTGTATACAAGAATATTGCATGGTTTATAAATTCTAAAATATTTTTTCCCTAGATAAAATCATGAAACTCATACAAAGCCATATGAGTGGATAATACTTCTTGCAACGAAGCACCGATTGAATCGTAAACTACATTATTTGACGTTGTCTGTAGGTATAACCATGCTCGTTCCAAGTTTTTTTAGGGGCTGATGATGTAGACAAACGTCCCACATTGATTGCAGATAAGGAACTTGAGTGGCTTATAAATTCCAAAATCTTCTCTATCCGACGATGCGTCTTTTCAAGATAAAATCATATGAACTTAAAACGAACAATGCCTCAATAGGGTGCCACTACTTAAAACTTAAGCCACATCAATACATAAATATAATAAATGAAATATAAGATATAACAACATTTAAAAATAAATATATGACTTGATTTTTGTGAATTTTTCGTTTGCAGTGGTTTTTATCTTTTTTGTTTTTTTGGGTCATTGTGCAGTAAGTGAAATAAATAACGACAACCATCCAAATAATTCCAATAATTCCTCGAAATAAACTTTGGGAGAAAAAAGAAAATAACACACTATTCTTGAAATCTCGTTCTCAGAGAAAAATTACAACACTAGAAGATACATACTTCCCCCTTTTGGGAAATTGCATTTGGAAATCGACTCGGTTAAATCTGCATCAATCATATATATTTTTTAAATTATTTCATTTTCATGCACATATAATTCATCGCTTATATATTTAAGGAAAATTTTTATAGATACAATATCATCCATGTGTTTTTAACATTTTGCCAGTCTTACTCCATGACCAAGAATTAGCTGGAGATTTGGGCAGGGGAGGAAGCAACAAGGCCTTCTTGCAAAGCCCGAACGGCCACCCTTCACAATGAACAAGACCCTGGATGATCGACCTTCTTCTCGAGTCGAAATCCTGGAAGTCGAGCCTGTCCAAGCTCGAGCTTCGAGAAAAACACGTCATGGCAGAGTCGAAAGCATCGAAGCTCGTATCGCTGGAGCATCGGGGCAGACAACTCCTGGCAGTGAAATACTCCTCTTTGTCCTCATCACCTACATTGTTCCCTGCTTTTGCGTTGATGACTAAAACCCCTGCCGGTGGAGACAGAACCCAGTTGGAGCTGCTATCTATTGCAACGTTCGACTTTCGTTTGCTTTTCGACTCCATGTACTTGCTTATGATCACGGAAACAAACACCTGAAGGAAAGAATATATGATCTAATATCAAGGTAACATATGGTTCGACATGGATTTTCACGTGTTATAATTCTACAGACGGTAGTCGTCGTCTGTAGAAACTTTCATGTTTACCTCATCTTGTTCGTCGAAATCGCCGACGGGTTCTTCTGTTTGATCTTGAGTTGAGTCAGGCAGTTGAGCAGGGAAAGAATGGCAGTTGGAGAAAGCATCCCTAAGCGATGAAGGCAGGCATTTGCATTCCTTTTGTGGCTTTTCTTGGTAAAAAATGCTCATGATGGGAAGGAATTTTGGTATAGTTTGTGTGGGTGAAGAGACATTTGTAGATTGTGAGTGTTTGAAATCCTGTTTTGACAGTGGCTTCTCATCCTATGATATTATGTCTTTGGGGTGAAGATTAAGTTAAAAAGCAGATAAGAATGTTGGGGAGATGGAGAATTACTTGTCTTTTTGATAATTGATGATCGTCTCCTTGTTACTATCCAAATTAAGAAGTTTTTGCGGGACACTCAGCGGATTAATTGCCAGAATACAAGCTTTACGGCACATTTGTTGATTATCGAGTATTATAATTGAGTCTCTCACCGGCCAACTTAGGGTTAATTATTTTTTTATTATTTAAAAAAATATATATATAAAAATAATATTTTTTTAATATATTAATAAATTTATGTCGAGTCGTGGACAACACATAATTTTATTTTTTTTAAATAAAGGCTGATTCGTGAATGCTATCCATGACTCGCTGTTGTGAAAATTTTTTTATTTAAATAAATTTGATTGAATTCACAATTTGAAAAGTGATCAATCATAACATTTTTAATGTGTGCTCTTAAACTCCGCTAGTGATAATTAATACTTTGTCCTTTTATGTAAGATTAAGATGCAATAACACAACAACATCAAGCAATCAATGTTCTTACCTCTTACTACACTACTTTTTGCAACCTTAAGTTTCCACATGTAGAAAATGGGAGAATAAGGACAGCCTCTGAAAAGAATGTCACCTAACTTAGCCAATTTGTGTGAAAATGATGATATGCCTAATTTAAGTAGAAGGGAACAATCATCACTTTGCAAGTGAGGGCTTCCCCTTTCAATTTTTTTCTTTTACTCTCACTTGCTCTATAATCCAAGTAAAATTTATACTAATTTTTTTCTGGTTTGGGAGGACTAGATATAATCGCTTTTAGGTTATTCAAATGAAATAATCTACGTTTTGTAAATGTTAAAATTTAGAATTTTTTCCGCCAATCATCATCAACACATACGAAACTCAGAGAGCATAATGGAAAAGTTTTATTCAAACTAGGTTTAACCACATCAAATCAATCATATTACAAGCGTTATTACATTTCTTGATTTTACTACTCAATCACTTATCCGGTCTAGGATTCCAGCAGCATAACATAGTAACAAGCCGCTCCTCTTTCTGCGCAAAGCTTTGGATGTCAAGTCTTTTATCCTCAAGGCACAAACAAAATGCTAGAATTTCTATTATCAAAAGAAGGTCCTTCTACAACAGCAGACAATTTTACTACCAAGAACAGAAAACAGGAATGACAAAGTTGTATGACTGGTCCTTTAGGACACAGCTTTAAGGAATGTAAATGTATCACAACTAAGTTTGAGCATCATATCGAGAACTCAACTCTTTATTAGTGTCTTTGGTTTCGATACAGAAGGAGGCGGACGCTGCAAGAAAGTAGCAGCACGGGCATACTCAAGGGCGGCAATGGCAGAATTTATATCAGCCATAAGTGCCTCAGGAGCTACTGATATATCCTTCACTTCTTCAAACACAGTCCACTTAGGCTTTTCTTCTGCAGAACTCATCTTTATACACTTAACATAGCCTATCATCACAAAACCAAGAGCCTCTGGTGCTCAACGGCAATCAATGGTATTCCAGCAGCCATTTTCCCCAATACTTCAAAGACGCCAGAAAACGACTCTCTATGAGAACATATAGTCTAACATCACATTGTCACCAAGAATTACAAGCTGCTTCTTCTTTAGCGCGATTGATCCTGCAAGCAGACATGAAAAATTGGTATTCTTAGCAACAAAAATGGTAATGTTCAAGTAATGAAATGTCTCCTCTTCACCAAGATTGCAATAAAACATTCTTTCATAATCAAAGTATTGATGGATTCAAATAGCAATGAGGTTTGAGTTAAGATCAGTGGTCTGCCAAGTAAGAGCAGCCAGACACATTGAAGCCGAATGAACAATCCACTGAGAACAAAACCAATCTCAACCACTGATATCTAACAGTTGACTCATCTAAGAAATCAACATAATGAGCAGAACAATCAAAATCCTTCAGCCAAGTCAGTAGAAACTCTACAGCTTTTCTCGAAAACCTCAATAAGAAAATAATGGGACCTTAGAAATATTCAGATTTTCAAGATTTCTATCCTAATTGAAAAAATGGTAGAAATTTAAGTTAAATGCAACAATACAAAAAAAAGTACTAGTAAGCAACCTAAAAATCACACATCTCAACCACATATCTTCCATTCATCATATCATCTTCTCAACCCTTCATTGCTTAAGAAAGAAAACGGTGATTGAGCTTCCCCAGTTGCAAAAAACCAGAAAATTCTTGAAACCCACCAAACTTTTCCCCAGAAACATTCAAAAACTTTCCCAGATGATTCAATGAAGAACAAAGAGTCAAAATACTTCTTACATTATAAAACTCAAACACATGGTTGCACCCCATCAAAACCACATATGAGCTGCTACAGTTGATTGAATCCAAGAAAGTGGAAGAAGACAAACCTTTGAGGAAATGGAGGTTATGTAAACTGGTCAGGTTTCAGTCAGAGGTGGGACTCAGTGTATGTTCCTCAAACTGTCTTGTTTTTGCTCTCACAATTTCAGTAAATTATCCTCTCTTCTGTATTATTTCATCTTTTATGTTTCTTTCTGTCCCTTTCTCCAATATGCTCTGCTTTTATTTCTCTAAAATATGAATGCCTGGCTATGGTTTTGCGCTCCCATTATTAATTATTGTATCAATAATAATGGTAGGTACTTTAATAATTAGGCATAATTAAAATTTCCTCTCCTGAGGTTGATTTTAATTACACATATGATTTATATAGTTTGAGAAATTACATCTAACACTTTTGAACTTTGCTTTCGTCAAGTAAATTAGTCCTCACATTAGTCATAATTCATCGAATTTGCTAATATTAACAAAATAAAAAATAAAAAATATATATTTACCCCTAATTAACTTATCACTGACTTATTTTAGGTCAAATAATTTTTTATGATCAAATTACCCTCATATATTTTCACGCATTAATGCATATGAGGAGGTATATTTTCATGTTATAAGAGTTTTTAATTCGAAAAAAATTATTTATTCTGTATATAATAGATTAGTAATAAATCAATCAATAATATATATCAATTTTCATTTAATTTTCTATTGATATCAACAAATTTAATAAATTTTGACTAATGAAAAAACTAATTTATTAGATAGAAGCATATCTCAAATGTGTTAAATATAATTTTTCAAACTATAAAAGATTTAAGTATAATTGCATAAAACCTCATGAGAGAGAATAATTATCTTTTGCAACATTAAATACACAAGTGAAATTGGTGTGCTTTGAATTCACCTACTTGATGTGACTTGTGAACGAGGACTAATCATCACTCATTACCAGAAACACAAATTATGTCAAAACTTTTTTTTTTTGGATGAAGTCGAAAAAATAAATTAAAAGAAAAACTTTGGAATTTTCTTTTTTTTTTTTTTAACACACAAACTCAACTCACACGTGTCCAAATTTAAATACGCAATCTTTTGTAGAAAATTTTGTATCAAACTATAGCTGTCCCGGTTTGTTTTCAGTTTGTTTTTTTGACTTCTCTCTTTTGGGTTTTCGGAATTCTAACTCTAAAGTCGGGGATCTTGGATTTCCTTGGAGAAGAAACGTGTAGGCAAAAATCTCAACGCTATGTTTATTTTCATTTTCAACTTATTTTCGAGACAAGTCAAAATATACTCAATGATTGCCATTTTTCAGAAACATTTTATTTAGGTGTTTTAAACTATTTTAACACAAATACATACATATATATAAATATATATATAAGGCATGATTTGACAATGAATAGTAATTTTTGTCTCTAAAAACACAACATTAAACATACAATACTTATTTTAAATTATCTCTAAAAACAAATCCAAACATGCATATTATCTTTAACACACACTTATTTATCTTTATTTTTTTCTCTCTATCTCCACAAAACACAACAAAACACTCAAAGAAACAAATCCAAACATTATGAAAAAGTTGTAGCATTAGACATGTTGAGAAGTTTAGTAAGTCTAACGTTTTTCTCCCTCATGGAACTCAAGGTAAAAACGTCAAATAATACTTGACGGGAGCAGTGTAATTATGGCATTATACACGAAGACAGTGAGGAAGGAAGCAAGTTACTAGGAAACTCAGTCTCATGATTTAAGGAAATAATGGTATCATTCATCAAGAAAACGCACTTCAAGCACCATACCACCTGCTAAAGTGCAAATTGAATGAATGAGGACATTAAATCAGCTACTCAGTCTGGAGTGTAATATTGGCATCAATATGTAACCGGACTTTAAGGGAGCAAGACCCACATGGTAGAATGACAGATGTGGGTAAAGATCCTGGGGTCTGTAAACAAATTTTATTCCCATTCCTCAAAAACCGATAACCCATTTCAGTTAACTCGGGAGAATCAACTGAGAAATAATCACCACATCTGCAGCAGTAGGAAAGTTCAAAGCAGCTGCCAGCATCTTCAATAGTCATATCCTCTAAGCTGACATCATCTGCAGTTACAGCATCCTGTCTCATTGTTCGCAGTTCACAGTCATAAAGTGCTCGTGATCTTGGATCGGCTAGGGTTTCCCATGCCCTTTGCACCTCTAAAAATCTATTCTGCAATTCAGGTTCTGGATTAGATGTTTCACATGTCTTCTGCAGCTTATCTGGATGATAATTGAGAATGGAAGATCGATAAGTTTTACGGATTTCCTCAAGACTGGCATCTTCCTTCACACCAATAATCTCATAATGGGTTTTCTGGCTTAAATTATTGCTCAGTATCATGACTGACCAATCTTGCGTCTAAATTTTTTATGCTGCAGGAGCATCAACATTAAGTTCGATTAATAATTCAACAAGCAGGAGAACAGATATACAAAAACAATGCTAAAAGTGACACAAGACGACATTCTTCAATGAGTGAACATCAAGTATTGTTGCTTAACTTAGCCTCATTAACTGCTAAAACTATATATTCCACCAGAAAACATAAGAGAATAGAGCACCATTTGAATTTATTACTAAGTCCTAACAAACTCCATCTGATAACTGGGCTCTTACTATCACACATCCACACAAGTGATTGTGTGTGACCAGGCATCTTGGACAGCCAGCGCACTCACTCCAGCCACAGATTTGTCACGTAGAATAGTTATTAGGACCTAAAAACAAAGTTCAAAGCTGCTTTTCTTCACAGCCTAAGATATAAATGGTGATGGATAAGGACTATAAATCAGATCAACCACACTCTCATTGCAACCTTCAGAAAGTAATTTGAAAATATTGATTTTTGAGAAGGCGATATGAAGAAGTGAGCTTTGGTGGCTTCTGATTTTGACAAAGGTAGTCTTTGTCATATTGCCTATCAAACCCAAACGCCCACCAAAAGCTGTTACAAACTTTCAAAAAATTGAAACTTTTCCATTCAACTCAACCAATCCCAAAGGAGTAAAGACAAGACTGTTAAAAACGAAGAGGCTTGAAAACTTCATGGAAGAAAGAGATCTCTACCATATGCTAAAACACCCAAATCAAGACATCACAGAGTATCTAATTTCAAAGAAGTATAGTCTCTATCACAGTCTAAAATAAATGAAAAGTAGAAATTTTAATCATAAATATGAAAACAGGGAACTAACCATCATTGCCCATGTTTGTATCATACTGCATGAATACTAGACATAATTGATCATTATTCAAACTGTAAGACTGTTAGACCAAAACTTGTATAAATTTCAACATCGCAGAATAAGATAAACCCAATGCATTGTTTCCAATAACAACCACAGGATTAATGAAACTTATGCAACATATTAGTAAGTCTAATACATACTACACATCTAGTGATCATCAATGATTTCAACCTTACTCAAAGCCCTATTCTTCACAAATCACAGTATACATATTATCACAAATTTAGACATTTCACGTATCCATGCAACATCTTGAAAATAGTACTCAATAGGACAACAAAAGGAAAAACATTCAAGACCTAAAATATTCTTTGGATGGTCCAAAGGGTACATATTAATTGTTCAAAGTATCGAATTAAACAACCAAAATGGAAACGAGAATGGTGGCGCAGTTTTCACCAGCTTCACAAGAACTTGTGAGCACAAAAACGAAGAAAGTAGAGGAGAAAGCCCAGATTAGAGCAGACCTCGATACAGAGACCACGAGAGACGATTGCTCTACGTGAAGGTGCTGCACGGGAAAAAGGGCTGAGGGAGAAGTATAGGATTTGGAGAATTAGGGATTTGATAAGACAAACATTATGAATTAGGGATTTATATGCCACAGACTGGTAATTTCACTTAATCTATTTTTACTTATATTGGTAACTTATTTTTCATAACAAGAATAAATTTAATGCTTAAAAAGGAACAACCATAATTAATGAAAATTTGAGGGGTTTATTTTTATTGTAATATTGATCAACTTAATTTACATCACTCATTTGATATGGTTGGGAGGATCTAATATTTCATGTGCAAGATTTAATGATATACCTATATCAACCAAGATAAAATAAAAATATTTTGTTTTTTTCATCCAAAATTTTATATACTCATAGAATTGCATTTCTATTTACAATTTTTGGACTAATTATTTATCATAAATTTTTAGAAAATAATTTAATATATTCATGAAAGTAGGGAATTATGTACCATGAAAATCATTTTGCTACACAAATTATTCATCTTGAATCATAATTATTCAAAAATAAAATTTACTGATATAATTCGTGCAAAATACTATCGCACACCTAATGATAAGTTAAATAATTCAAATGTAATACAAATAATAACAACAACAATAATTCCATTAGATGACACATACCAATCTGCGGAAAATAAGAGATATGGGTCGATTATTCACACACACAATGAACAACGAACTGAATGTAACATGTGTTTAATACTCATAGAAATGTTAAAGAGATTCAACTACTTCACAGACACACACACACAATCACACTGCTTTTTGTTGTGCCTTCATACTGACTTGGTAGGAAAATCAATCAGTGTCATTAAAAGAGAATGTTAATATACAACATCTGATTTAGAGTCTACTTGTGTGTCAATTATAGTGAAACAAATTTCTCATGATACATGGAAGCAAAATAGCTTTCGCATGTCTTCAATCTTCTCCTCAACAATAACAAATGGTACTCAGGCTTTCCAATTTTAAAAGCCAACAGCACCAACCTAACTATCGTGTGGTACAAAACGAGAACTCAACCCACATCGCCGCCCACCTAACCCTTCAGCTTTGCTGCCAATTTGTTAGCATAAAATAATTCACACGCTGACGACACCAGATACCCATGGAACAACAACGGGTGCTTTTGGATGTGAGTCTCGATATGATTCAGAGTACGTGTCCTTAAAATTCAATTTCGGCTTCTCTGACTGCAGAAACAATAAACCAAGAACAAGGGATAGTTCCGAGACTTATTTTTCTGAACAAACACACAAGGGAAATGAAATTCATAAAAACGGGTGCAAACTCACGTATTTTAGCCAGCATTCTTGATTTTTGTGTTCGTAAATATCTGGAGAGTAGCAACCAGTCTCAGATGGGCAGTAAACCCATATATTGCATTTCATTTCACCAGGTTTGGCACGTTTAGCTTGATCCAAACATGCCATACAACAATCATAAGCAGACTCCTTATGGTGGGTAAGACCCCATCTGACAGCAGCACCATCGTAATCAGTGTGAAGTTCAGCATGGCATTCAGGAGGTAGCTTTCTGCCTGGTAAGATTTCCTCGTCTGGACAATGGAAATGAATCTCAGTGAAGACTAATAATGCTTGTCAATGGGCAAAAGCAGAAACTTACTTTTTCTACAATTCGCATATATCAATCTAATTAATCCATAAAAGAAAATAGACTCTTGTAGTTACAGTAAAATTTAGACCCAACAAGGAGACAGTCAGTGGAGTTTGAGAAAGTAACAAATCTTAAGATATAACAGAGAAATGCAAGCATTACCAAAATCCTCTTCACCCTCAGGTTTGTCATCATGTTCCTTGTTAACGATTTCAATAGGAATCCAGAGACCAATCTGTTCTGACAACTCAACCCAGTCAGAACTTAAAGCCTTTGCAACAGCACCTGCAGATTGATTACAGTGAATTACATTTTATATCAACTATATATATCAGATGCCAAAATAAATCCAAACGACTAGTACTTTATAGACTGGTCATACCAGCTTCCTCAGGCAAAATTGTAGAATTTAAGGTCTTCCCGCGAATAAATTTCTTAACTTCTCTTAATTTTTTCTTGCGCCAGGAATCAATAGCCTCTGTTAAACAGAAAGAGCATGCAAAAGGCATCAAATAGTGGAATGGTATACTGGAACTCACAGCATAAAGAGACAGAGAACATGTTGATGTTTGAAGATCAACAAATTTTGTGTGTTTTGATCAGCTGAGGTTTAAGAAGCTGTTTAATTTCTTGATCACTATTTAACACAGGACTGAAGTTTCCAATTCTGCGGGGTAAAAAGGGCATCAAGTGAATACAAACTATTGGAATCAGCTTCTGCTCAGATGTGCCCTTCAGCACTTTTAGAATTGTGTCAACCCTTTGAAAGAAATGTGGAAACATTAGCAAATATTCTCTGAAGACTACTGTTCCACTGACACAGAACATTTTAGTTTCCACATTCTATAAAGGGGCTTGAGGAGTTCGTAGCCACAAAACATCACCATCATGATGCACAGATTGGACTACACCTCCAACCATATACAACCTTCTGGAACAACACTCATCTAAACAACCTTCCATTGTGTGAAGTTTCACAATGCTATATTGAATCTAGTGTTGGAATCCTACTTATTTTTGTCCATGAAGCCATCATGTCACATAGATGACCACTTACCTAATCCTATCATATCAGTCAATCTTCCATTAAACCTCCTAATGATGCGGTTCAGTTGTCTGTGAATCCCAGTATATCCACTAATAAAAGCCACGTTCTGGTTGAGTTATTTTGATTTCTATGTTTTAGGGAAATAAAAGTGGAAAACAGTTTTCCTTATTCAGAATGTCCAAAAAGTAGATGTTCATGCTATGTGCAAAACCAACTGCCTTTAGGACAAAGAGTTAGGTGTTCTCCAATTAGTTTAAAGTTCTCAAACTATTTGATACTCCTAGTTGCTGCTAAAGCCTTATTACTTACCTCCCAAACGAAAGGTAGGATTCCGAGTCCTCAGTCTAATCATTTGGATTAGCAGGACTAAGACCTAGAAGCACATAAACAACGACCTAGCCCAAACCTGCTTAAACAACCTAAAGGCTTGGTCTGGTCTGAAAGTAGACCTTCTAGAAAAGCGGATAGGAGAGATAGCCTATAGACTCAAGCGACCAGCTTGATGAAAACTCACCCCTATTCCATGTGAGTCAGTTGACTTCATATATTAGACCTTTTGTTTAGAAGCATTATATTTTGTTCTCTCCTGCAAAAATCACTTCTATCTCGGATCAAGAGCATAACTTATGATTCGGATTTGTTTTGATTCAGTTCTCTTTTATCAATGTACACCTGGCAGGGAAACATAAACTTGATATATAAGAGGAAATGTACTAGTTGCAGAGGACTAAACAGCTTAATATACAATGTCAAAGGCTAAAGTACATCAACGGCTCACGGAAGGGCAACTAAGACTCAAAATTTCATTTTGAAGCTTATTTTCTTCATTCCTACCAACATTATATTCATAATTCCATTTGAATGTCTTCAAGGATACCCGACAATGCAGGTGAAACTTACAAGAATGGCAGCAAAGTTAATGGTATCAAAAAGGCAAAACATTGTTTATGTTACCTATTTTCCTCTCCATATTTCTTTCCTTTGTAATAATAATAGACGTAAACCATAATTACACAGCTCTGGCCAGGTTTGTTCATAAAATAATGGATCAATATGAACATCAGTAATCAAATAGTTAAAGAAGATAAAGAAACAGGGGATGCAGTAACTAACCTAATAAAGTGCCTTCATCAGTTTCAAGCTCAAGTTCACCCTAGCACTTTGTAAGTTCAGAAAGTACAGTTTTGAAGGTCCAATTCTTCTCATAGTTGTTAAAAGGCGCATGGTGCCGTGCGCCCTTTTTAGAGAAAGGTGCGTATTAGCATAAATAAATTATATAGCCATAGACCCATAATCAATATCTTTTAACATCAATTAGACATGAACAATTAAATATGAAAAAAACAAAAAAAAAACTAGATATTATTAACCATTATACCATGAAAGAAATATGTAAAACCACCCGTCTTAGGAAGAAAAAAAAATTCCAAAAAATGCAAGACCATTAAGATAATTCTGAATAATCATGATAACCAAACATAAAATATCTATCACTCCAATTCCAGTCCTTGTCCATCATCATCTTATGATTTTTATAGCCTTACACTGCACTATTTGTATGAACACTTGGGTGATTTATTTGGATTCTCTTCCTACATCTGATTTATATCTAGGCAGTTCTGCAAGAAAAAACAATAACAAGTCCTGCACATGCATTCATTCATCACAAAAGAACAATCTTTTGGCCTAGAAGTCGAGGTTTGATTGTATAAATGGTGGCACAATGTAAGGAAAATTTTTTGTTTATTGTTTCTGTTGTCATATTAATTCAAGAGATCCAGCAATCAAAAAAGGGAAATGAAAAGAAAAAACCTATAACAATGATACTCCTTTCAACATCAAGTTAGACCTTATGTAAAAAGAGGAAAAATATGGCTTTGAAAGACAACATGCGCTTTCTCTAGAACCCTGGACTTGGCATACTCTTTTCTATGCATGCTTTATGGGGTCATAAATCAGTGAACTGGGTCACACACATATAAAGTGATTAAAAGAAGACAACCTAGAACCATAGTAGAGGGGTTTCCTTATCAACATTACACTCCAAGGTTTCTGAGTTCTAACTGCTTTTCATATTGGTCATACTAAAAGCCAACGAACTCTATAAGAGACAACTGTCTAATGATGGTCAAATCAAGGGTCATGCTAGAGCAGAAAATCTCTGTAAGAAGGGAGATAGTTAGCTACTCATGAAACAAAATATTGAAGAAGTGCCAATCTATCGCCAAAGTACATCACAGAAAATGAAAACCGTAGTTATCTACTTGCTTCTTCCTTCTATGCTTTTTGACAGGGTTTTAGGTTACAGTACTAAAGCATGTATAAATCTAGTGACACTATTGATTCACTCTGTTACGCTTGAATTCGTCGTGTCTAAATTTGTATTTCCTCCACAGTGTCCACACAAATCTAAATTTCACAACCAACACGAACCCCAAAGCATTTAAGATGTGTTTGTTATCTTGACGGACAGGAAAGGGTATCAATAAATTCAAATGACCCAAAGGTTACAATAAAACTAGCTTTCACGCAGTTCGGTACCACAGGATTCATCTGTGTCTGCTAAAGTTGAGTGGACCGAAAAATTATGCTAAGCATGGATGGATTTATCTACCCTCCTTCCGTCCCCTTTGCCTTGTCTTGACCAAAATTTGAAGGATCTCCCATACTTATCCCAATCTGTCCCTTGCCTAATCCTTCCTACTTGAAAATACTCATAGATCGCCATTCCTCAAGACTCAAATCTACGATCTTTCCACTTCTAAACAGAGTCTTAAAACTTTACAAGTCAACATCTCTAGATTGCTACACATGCTACTAAAATTCAACAAACGACAAAAAAGAAATTAGGTAAGCGTGTCAGCCAAAACAAAATAGGAAAATCAATGGTACACCCACCTCGTTGCAATGTTGCATTGGCAGCAGCATCTAAGCTTCTTAACCTATCTAGGATCTCATTTATCAACTTCTGTTTCAAACTTTGAGGCAATTCCAACACTCTTTCTTCACTTGCAATTTTCTTCTTTAACTGTGACACCTTCAACCACAAACAAGATACCCGTCATCAAATAATAAAAGCGAAGACAACACAACCATTGACAACATATATACAGATTGGAGTCAATAATAACACAATCATCCTGAGTACTTCCAAAACCTAGCATTAAATCTCACCAGTTTAATAAGTTCTGTGGGTTCTGATGCTCTTCGTATTTGATTTGACTCTTCCATTTTCCTAATCTGATTTGCAGTGTACTTAAATGCTGTAAAAGTCGACAAGGAGTAACAAGAACAAAATTTCAGCACAGTGTAACCGAAAGTCAGCCAAAAAGTTTCTTAAAAGAAATCAAAAGGTGATGACTTTCAACGACTCATATAAATCAGAACTTGAAGCTTTAATCAGCTATCATAGTGTTCGGCAGTAGTTTCTAATTACCTAAACAAGGCAATAGCTACTTATACACTCCACCAGACAACAAAAGTCCCACATTTGGTCACTATAATAAGATAAATAAATCAACAACGTGGGCATCAAGAAAATCATCAGTATCAAGACACTAAGGTCTAAGTGCCGCAAAGACCTAGATTTTCCACAAAAACCAGTCATTTCACTCTAAGAAATTCCCAAAATTAACAAAGTTCTCTGATGGGCTCCCATGAAAATCCAAAATCAACAAAAGGGCAGACAAGAAATCCCGAAAAATTCAAAAATTCGCAACAAGCTCTTACTGGACTGAGAATCACTGAACGGGTACATGTAAAGAGAAGTGTAAAGAGATTGGAGCACATAGAGAGCAACAACAATGTTGACGGAACAAACAATGATAGTTGTCCTCTTGTATGAACACCTTCCATTATGCCCCCACTCTCCTCTCGCCATCGGACCCCAATCTCTCCCTTCTCATTCAATTTCTTCTCCACCTCATTCCCACTCTCTCTCTCTCTTCTCTCTCTATATATATATATATCCCTCTAGGTTTCTGCGTTTTTTATCGAAGACAAAGGAGAGCAACTTCGGGGAAGGTTTTCTGGAGATTCTTGCTCGGTTCTAAATGGATGAAAACGGGATCCTTCGTACCAATCAATCCCTTTATTCCTTTCTTTTGCTGGGCAGTGGGCAGGTCTCAGATTTATCAAACAATGTACGTGGAGGGGCGATGAAGCCAATTAAGAGAAAATCTACTCTTTTTCATTATTACGCTGTTTGCTTTTTCACTTAATTGCTTTAATTGGGGTTTAGTTACTAAATAATGATGACTATGGGTAAATTCTAGTTGTGATTACGCTACGTGACGGATGTCTCTAACGTGCGCGGAGGGTTCCCCACCTTTTATGCTAAAATGTGCTGGTGGTTTGGTCCTTGTAAAAGAAATTTCCACTTTAGACCTTGTTTGGATTGACTTTTCAATTTCGTTGAGAGAATATACCTTTTTCGGCATTTTATTTTTATCTAAAATCATAAAATCAATACCAATCACATAATATATTTAAATTCGATCAAATAGAATCTGAATTTTATTATATATCTATTTATGATTCTGCATCATCAACCCAACTACTTTATACTACTAACTATAAATGCCCAAGTTCGTAGTTACAGTAAAGATTTGGACCATTTGATCTAACGATCTTCATTTCTTATTTTTTATTTTGTGAAAAGTTGTCGTCGTATTGATGCATAATGGATTGATGTGCAGTCGTTTTGTATGTTGGGGCTCTTGTTGTATTGTCTGTTAATAATTTTCTAAGTGATTTTGAATTAGAATTGTGGGATGTCAATGCCTTCTCATTCAATGCTAAGTAATTTTAGTGTTTTTTCGCTTAAATGTATTTTTTTTTAATAATAAGAGATATTTGTAATTATAGAAAACTTAATAAAAATCCTTTATAATTTAACATAATAATAATTATAACAATAGATAGCATTAAAAGAAATAAAACGTGATGTGATAAGTATACAATCAACCAATAATATTAGTGATAGTAATATTTCATAAATTCAAAGTAGTGGAGAATACATAATTATGAATTCTATATAGGGATTCTTCTTTTTTTTGTTTGATTACCAAAATAACTCTTCTTTGTTTTTTTTGATATGCAGGTAAATTATATTAACATTCATTGAAATTAAATTTAAATATATTAATATATTTTGTAATTTATAAAATTATAGATACATCATTTTGAAAAAGTGTTATATATTATACTTTGAAAGAATTTATATAAATTTTTTGCATAATTATAGTTATAACCTAAAAAAATGTAGATATATTTTACAAATGCCAAATAATAACAGGTGGTCCAAGTTATGACAAACTCATTTTATCCATTAAAGCCCAATATTTATTTGTTATTGGACCTTAATTTAAAAGATTGTGACCGACCAGTCCAATTGAAAGTAGAATAGGGTTGTAAATATGCAAATTTTGTTACCGTATTGAAATACCCAACACACACTAAAACACTATAAAAATGGAATATCGGTTGAAAGTAAAATAGAAAAATAACAATAAATATGAAAAAATAAAATTTTGTTGTTAACTTGCTTGTTCTATTTTAACGGGGGCATCAGTTCTCAACATCTCAGGCAGCCGCCTTCCTCCGCCGACAGCCCCAAGTCTCCAGTCTATTTATTTGTTATTGGACCTTAATTTAAAAGATTGTGATCGGCCAGTCCAATTGAAAGTACATAGGGTTGTAAATGTGCAAATTTTATTACCGTTGTGAAATACCCAACACACACTCAAACACTATAAAAATAGAATATCGGCTGAAAGTGAAATAGAAAAATAACAACAAATATGAAAAAATAAAATTTTGTTGTTAATTTGTTCTATTTTAACGGGGGCATCAGTTCTCAACATCTCAGGCAGCCGCCTTCCTCCGCCGACAGCCCCCGTCTCCAGTCCATTTATTTGGTATTGTACCTTAATTTAAAATATTGTGATCGGCCAGCCCAATTGAAAAGTACATAGGGTTGTAATTGTGCAAATTTTGTTACCGTTGTGAAATACCCAACACACACTAAAACACTATAAAAATAGAATATCGGCTGAAAGTGAAATAGAAAAATAACAACAAATATGAAAAAATAAATTTTTGTTGTTAACTTGTTCTATTTTAACGGGGGTATCAGTTCTCAACATCTCAGGCAGGCCCCTTCCTCCGCCGACAGCCCCAAGTCTCCAGTCTATTTATTTGTTATTGGACCTTAATTTAAAAGATTGTGATCGGCCAACCAAATTGAAAGTACATAGGGTTGTAAATGTGCAAATTTTGTTACCATTGTGAAATATCCAACACACACTAAAACACTATAAAAATGGAATATCGGCTGAAAGTGAAATAGAAAAATAACAAAAATAAATTTTTTTTGTTAATATGTTCCATTTTAACGGGGGCATCAGTTCTCAACATCTCAGGCAGCCGCCTTCCTCCGCCGACAGCCCCCCGTCTCCAGTCTGTTTATTTGGTATTGAACCTTAATTTAAAAAATTGTGATCGGCCAGCCCAATTGAAAGTACATAGGGTTGTAATTGTGCTAATTTTGTTACGGTTGTGAAATACCCAACACACACTAAAACACTATAAAAATAGAATAACGGCTGAAAGTGAAATAGAAAAATAACAACAAATATGAAAAAATAAATTTTTTTTTGTTAACTTGTTCTATTTTAACAGGGGCATCAGTTCTCAACATCTCAAGCAGCCGCCTTCCTCCGCCGACAGCCCCAGTCTCCAGTCTATCTATTTGTTATTGGACCTTAATTTAAAAGATTGTGATCGGCCAGCCCAATTGAAAGTACATAGGGTTGTAAATGTGCAAATTTTGTTACCGTTGTGAAATATCCAATACACACTAAAACACTATAAAAATAGAATATCGGCTGAAAGTGAAATAGAAAAATAACAACAAATATGAAAAAATAAAATTTTGTTGTTGACTTGTTCTATTTTAACGGGGGCATCAGTTCTCAACATCTCAGGCAGTCGCCTTCCTCCGCCGACAGCCCTCAGTCTCCAGTCTATTTATTTGTTATTGGACCTTAATTTAAACGATTGTGACCGGCCAGCCCAATTGAAAGTACATAGGGTTGTAAATGTGCAAATTTTGTTACCGTTATAAAATACCCAACACACACTAAAACACTATAAAATTGGAATATCGGCTGAAAGTGAAATAGAAAAATAACACGAAATATGAAAACATAAAATTTTGCTGTTAACTTGTTCTATTTTAACGGGGGCATCAGTTCTCAACATCTCAGGCAGCCGCCTTCCTCCGCCGACAGTCCCCAGTCTCCAGTCTATTTATTTGTTATTGGACCTTAATTTTAAAGATTGTGATCGGCCAACTCAATTGAAAGTACATAGGGTTGTAAATGTGCAAATTTTGTTACCATTGTGAAATACCCAACACACACTCAAACACTATAAAAATGGAATATCGGCTGAAAGTGAAATAGAAAAATTACAACAAATATGAAAAAATAAAATTTTGTTGTTAACTTGTTCTATTTTAACAGGGGCATCAGTTCTTAACATCTCAGGCAGCCGCCTTCCTCCGTCGACAGCCCCCAGTCTCCAGTCTATTTATTTGTTATTGGACTTTAATTTAAAAGATTGTGATCGGCCAGCCCAATTGAAAGTACATAGGGTTGTAAATGTGCAAATTTTGTTACCGTTGTGAAATATCCAACACACACTAAAACACTATAAAAATGGAATATCGGCTGAAAGTGAAATAGAAAAATAACAACAAATATGAAAAAATAAAATTTTGTTGTTAACTTGTTCTATTTTAATGGGGGCATCAGTTCTCAACATCTCAGGCAGCCGCCTTCTTTCGCCGACAGCCCCAGTCTTCAGTCTATTTATTTGTTATTGGAACTTAATTTAAAAGATTGTGATCGGCCAGCCCAATTGAAAGTACATAGGGTTGTAAATGTGCAAATTTTGTTACCGTTGTGAAATACCCAACACACACTAAAACACTATAAAAATGAAATATCGGCTGAAAGTGAAATAGAAAAATAACAACAGATATGAAAAAATAAAATTTAGTTGTTATACTTTAATGGCGGCATCCGTTCTCAACATTTCAGGCAGTCACCTTCCTCCGCCGACAGCCTCCAGTCTCCAGACTCGGTTCCTTTTTTCTCTAGGTAGGTAGTTCTTGAAAGCATTAACTCAAAGCGAGTGAGTGCTTTTTTTTTTTTTTTTAAAGTACAATCTCAAAATAATTTTTTACTATTCATATAAAAATAAAATCAAGGAACAATCTTATTTTTAGTCCAATATGTTAGAGATTTTTTCAGTTTAGTCCCATTGTTAAGATTTTCCGGGAAAATTGCATCTCGTAAATTAAAACTTTTCTCAACGTTAGTTCTTACATGCATTTCTCATCCAACAATTAACTATAAATGGACAGAAAATGTACGAAAAATGCTAAGATAATATTGAGATAGTTTTCAACTTATGAGATGCAATGCGAGAAAATCACAATAAATGGAACTAAACTGACAATGTCCCAATAATTAACGAATTTTTTTTTACAAAAGTTGCTAATGATTCCTTTATTAATTGATCTAAGAAAGCATGTGAGGATCAAAATTGAGAAAATTTTAACTTACGAAATACAATATGTGAAAATCGTAACAAATATGACTAAATTAAAAAAGACTGTAGCATATGGGACAAAAGATGTACTTGTTTCCAAAATTAATTAGCTAGAAGCCACCTAATTTAAAATTTTCAAAAGTATTTTTAATTAATAAGATTGATAATTTTTATTTAAAATTTAATAATATTTACTCTTTCATATATATATATATATATTTAACTTTTGAAATTTATATTGGTATTTAATATATTATTCTACTGCTATTCATTTTAAATTTTAGTGTGCCTAAATTACTATTTTTAACATTTAAAAATAACTTTTAAAAATTAATCATGTAGAAATAGTATTTGTTTTTTCGTTGGATATATTTATCATTAATGTCCAAGTAGTTTAGAGGAATCAAGACTCTTAAATAATCTTCTGTTGATAGAATTTTATGTTCTAGAACTAATTTTAAAATTTAAAATATTATTTAAATAAGGATATAAACGTCTTTTCACAATGAAAACAAACACACGAGAAATTCATACTTTTATATATAAAATATAGATATAGATTTAATAAAATCAAACTTTTTCATAGAACCTCAACTTTAATCATTAAATTAAAACATCATTACTTATTTTGATAAACTTGTCTCTCATTTTTAGCCACGAAGGTAATACGATGATTGTATTGTAAGTAGTAACATATGTAAGAGAAATTAATTGTTAGAGTTAAATATAACTAACAACGAGTGATAAATAATTGATATATGAGTTTGATTTTACGAAAATATCATATTATTTAATTTGTGATGGAATAAAATAGAAGATGGGGTTTTCTTTTTGAATGGTTAAATAGGGAAATGGAATTATAAGTAAATAAGATCAATCAAATATATTTTTATCTTCTTCCATGATACAATATTAATAAGAAATTTATGAGAACATAATTCCCCAAGAGAGAAGGAGCAAATAAATAAAAAAAAAAGAAAAAGAAAAGGACAAGCATGAAAAAACGCGGGAAAATTATTAGGGCACTCATTTGCATTTGCTGTTGTACAGATTGCCCCCTCTCAACTGCCTTCTTTCTCATCTCCTCACATTTCTAGAATGGAGTTCAATGACATCGAGGAAGAGGAATTCGGGTTCTCAAGAAACTACTTTTTAGCAAAGGAGTTGCGCGGTTCCGGCAAAAAATCGGCGCGCAAGCTCTCCGAGATCAATCTCGTTGATGAACAGGTCTTTTCATGGTGCCCGTTGGTATGATTCTTTAACTTTTTTGTTAGATTACGGCAATAATGAAGCTTTTGCACTGTACCTGCAGGAGCTAAGAGAAGCGTATGCTAACATTGAGCCAAAGCACGAGAAAGAAATCAATGATTTGTTAAATAGTTATAAGAGTTCATACTCGGAATGGGTCTTTGTGTTGAGGTACCTTTTCTGGTTCTCCCCCAATTTTAGGTGTTTCTTTTGCTTGAATGGAGTTTCTTTCTAGAAATTATTTACTTGAGAGTTGAAATGCTTCCATTCCTATGTGTAAAAGGTGTGGTTTTGGGCTATTGATGTATGGGTTTGGGTCAAAGAAGGCATTGATGGAAGACTTTGCATCAACCGCGTTGACTGATTATTCTGTTGTTGTGATCAATGGGTATCTTCAATCTGTCAATCTTAAACAGGTATAGATTTTTTATGATAAGTTGATCGCCTTACTTTATTATGTTTTTTCTCTGTGATGCAATGGTGAAGCTTGTGCTTTCTTCTTTTGTCTTGGTGCATTGGAGTAAATCAAGGCATTTTTTGTGCATCCCATTGCTATACCAGGGATTATATTGTCCTTTTGAATCTTGATTGAGGAGTAAAGAAATGGAAGAGAAGATTGGGATGGTACTAGTAATGCATTTGTGGTGGGGACGAGTTGAGTTAAAATGCATCTAACATGCAGCCTTTTCTACTTATTAGTTACAGAAGATACTGGTATTCTATTAGGGTGCTTCTGAGCTTTCTACTGCTTGGAAGGTATTGCACATTGGTTGGCGGGGATGAATTCTGTGTATAAGTCTGAGCAGGACGTTGTCATTGCGATATTAGATGGTACTAATGGCAGAGAGATACAGTGTCATGTTGTATAAGCATCAAATCCGGTGCTTGCAAATTGCAATTAAAATTTGGTACAGTCAGTGCAGAAATTCCTTTTAGGAATATGTGAATTTGCTATATCTTGTTGGAATAACAATTTTGGGTTGTGCAATCTAACACATGAAAAATTCTTATTCGCATTACACCAATCTTGATTGTGCAATTCATGTTCGAGTTTCTGCAAGTTATATGATAATCACTAGAGGATGATCAGAGCTAAATTCTGGATTTTCATTGTTGGAATTGGCTATCAGCTGTCCTCAGATGATTTGGAGTTTAATAAGTCCCAAATGTCATAATTGCTGGTCTAAAATTATTCTGAACTTGACTGGGCTAAATCTAGTTCTGGTAAAGCATGGTGAATATTCCTTCCTCAGATAATCTATCGTCAAATAGTAATTTGCTGTGGTTGTAGTTTAAGCATTCACTTTCTGCAACCTACTAAGGGTAGAATCATTTACTATACCTCATAATATCTGTTAGTAGTTTATCCTCATAATAAGGATCCTAAACGTTAAGAGAAAAATCAGTAATAATCTTTGTGATGCTAAACAGATCATGGATGTGAAATTTGTAGGTTGCAGTTACTTTAGCCGAACTCCTTTGGGATCAATTGAAAACACAGCGGAAAAGTACCTTGGAAAATCTTCCTAAAAACCAGCAACCCTTTCATACCCGATCTATGGATGATCTGATCTCATTTCTTGATGGGCCACATTTGGAGGATGATGAATGTTTTGTTTGTGTCTTAGTTAACAATATTGATGGGCCTGGACTACGTGATTCTGAGACTCAACAATATCTTGCCAGACTCGCAGCTTGCTCCCATATACGCATGGTAGCTTCCATTGATCATGTGAATGCTCCTCTCTGTAAGTATCATCTCATAGTATAATTCTAATATAAAAGAGAGTTTTGCCATGGGGACCACCGGATCTTTGGCCTTTGCTTTTAGCTAGTTGCATGGTTCAAACTATGCTCTAGCATATTTCTTGGTAGTTTTAATATTGATTCCAGCCTACAGAGTTCTGTAGTTAGTTTTTAAGTCGGTGTACCCAAATACTGTTGGAAAACGCTGCTTTCACAGAGATGATCTCCGACATCTGAATTCCAATCCAATTGGAGTTTGAAAAACTGTAGCTATTTCTTTCAAATTGCTAAACAATCAAATATGATAGATATAAGGAATCTTTTATTTTCCCTGTTTCAAGTATACAGATTATGTCAAACCCTGATCTTGACACTATTCCTCCAATGTGTCAGTATGGGACAAGAAGATGGTTCACACTCAGTTCAATTGGTACTGGTACCATGTTCCTACCTATGCACCCTACAAGGTTGAAGGAATGTTCTTTCCTCTGATACTCGCTCACACTGGCAGTGCACAAACCGTGAAGACAGCTTCGATAGTTTTACAGAGTTTGACGCCAAATGCTCAGAGTGTTTTCAAAGTGCTTGCAGATCATCAGCTAGCCCATCCCAATGAAGAAGGCAAGTGACCACATATCACAAGAATGTTACTAATTTTCTATAATTTTTGCATTACAAATCAATATTTCCCCTCTTCTTCTAGGGATGCCGTTTAACAACTTGTACACAATCTGCCGAGAACGGTTTCTAGTTAGCAGCCAGATCACTCTAAATGCTCATCTCACAGAATTTAAAGACCACGAGTTGGTCAAGACCAGAAGAAACTCGGACGGTGAAGATTGCTTATACATTCCTCTCGCCACTGAAGCACTTGAGAAACTTGTCCAAGAGATCAGCCAATAGAGGTTCCCTTCCGTTCATCATTCATAGTAAATTGTAAAAAAGGGTTCGTCCCAAGTTAAGTTACACTTTATGTTCTTGTCTTAAACCATGTTTGTCTTGTACTGAGTGCATGTGCTTCCAATCAGTCTAACCTACTCCATTCCCCCAAGCCAGAGTCCTATGCTTAATTGTTTAACAAAGTTTAAGCTTGTTATTGTCTAGATTGACTTAGCCAACCATGAAAGGACAAAGTGATTTAGATAACACGACCATTGCTTTGCCAACATGGAATTCTCGATAAGGTCCGTGTCTTCTCGGATGCTGACCAACTCACCCACAGAATTCAATATCCCAAACCAGGAAATATTGGAAAAAAAGACGCGGTTACATTGCCATGTCACAAACAGCGAGATTGACTTATTATTTCAGCAATTTGGACAATACTGTTGATGGAGATGACAATGATAGCATCATGGTGACTCCGTACCTGTAGGTTAGTGTTATTGCTTTCCAAAAAAAGAAAAAGAAGTTGTCATGTAATTATGTCTACCCATGTGCAGGTACCTATTGACTAATTTGTATAAATTAAGATTTCTCCACCTTAGACTATAGAGATTTATTTAAGACAAGTATTAGCTTAGTTCTTAATCTTATACTTATCCTTATCATGTGTCTTTCTAAATCAAGAAATTCTTATCCTTGAAGAGTAATCAATGGAAGGTGTATGCCGTATGCGTGTGGCAACAACGTTGCTCGTTAATTTTCTAGGTGGATACATTGTCATATGCTATACAAAATTGTCAATAACTTTCTCCAATTCCACTTATTAGGATGTTCGACGTAAGCTATACAAGTCATAAAATTTTTAATAAGCCTGTAATTTCAAACAATTTTACTCGATCAAGTTTCTCACGATTTGCTAAATAATTATTATCTAATAATTTAAATAGACCAAAATTAACGTCTGAACATGGCATCTTAGTTGTATGCAACATAAGTCGTCTCTAAATTTGAGTTTGTAAAAAATAATTACCTTATAATTAATTGTTATTTTAATGTTTACTAATATAATGACTATAATTATTAAGATGTGATTTAATCAAAATCTAGAATTACAGCAAGCGGAAGATATATGATACAAGATTCTCTATAGAATCAAACAAAAATGGGAATTTTGTCTTACCTTTCTCAAATTTCTCTTTCTCATCATTGAAATGGACATGAAGCATACCCACCATTTCTTTTTAGCTTGCTTCCACCATTCATATGACTGTTTCGCCCATGAATCCAGTTCGCCATCAACCACTCAGAACCTTCCACATCAAATATCCAGGGGCAGTTGTGTCAACTCATAATTGAGGAAATATCTATACTAATATAAAAAATAAAAATCTTACCAACTTCTAAATTTAATAATTATATCTCTAATTAGATAATTTTGAAAAATAATTATAATAATTATTTTTTTAAAGTGCTCAACATTATTTTAATATTACTGTATCAGTTTTTTTGTGTGTCAATAATATTTTAAATTAATTTAATTTTATTTTTTAAATATAATTTATATATTTTATTATTATTTATAATAAATTTTAAAATATAAAATTGTAATATTGAGATGGACACCACAAGAAAATGTGGAACACTTTTCATGATCTATGTGGAGATATTACAAAATCCATTATTTGATCATACTAATCCCTAGATTACGCTCCCACCCCACCCCACACCCAAGAATAAAGAACTGCAAATAGTAAAAGATCATTGTTATTTCTAACTAATCAGAATAAGAAAACAGAAAAAGGTTTATACCCCACTTGATCCCCACCTAAAATTTCACAGTAGAGGGGTCCTATTCCCAGTTTCAAGACATCTTGGTTTCAGTTTTCAGGGAATTACTCTTTGTTTGTTTGGAGGAAGTAGAGGCTGAAAATATGTGGGGTTTTGGAGAAAAGGTTTATTGGGGAATGAAGGAGAGGGGAAAACGGGAAGGAATAGTTGTTGTGTTTGCATGGGTGCCAAGTGAGGATAAGCACTTGAAGAATTATGTTCATCTCTACTCCTCTCTTGGATGGAATTCCCTTGTTTGCCACTCCCAATTCCTCAATCTGTAAGCTCAAGTTCTTCTCCTCTCCTCGTCATTTCACAATTAGGAGTTTGATCCTCCTACTGAAATTCTTGATATCTGCTTGATTCTGCCAATCTTCTGACTTTGGCCAGTTTGTAAAGAGTTGACCTTTTGTGGGCTTTTCTTGATTTTGCCACACAAAATCGACTTTTGGTTTTATTTGGTGATTTACAACAAGTTTCCATACCTGCAACTACTTTGCGGTCTTGTGGTGCCGGCCCGGGGTGGTGGGTTGGGGGGTGGTGGTGGATCGGTAAATTCTTTATACTCAAAGATGGGTGTGGATAAGGTAATTGGAGTTGATTTCATTTCTTTTCTTTTTGGTGGGTAGTTGGAGTTGAAGGCTGTATAAATTTCACTTATTTTAATCCATGGCAAATGAATAAAATGGAATTGTTCTAATGAAACACTCAAATAACTGTATGTCATGACTCTCAACTTCTGTAATGTAATTGGGTTGCTTAGGTACCGTCTGCTAGCATTTTGATGCAGATTGATTAGTATTCTCAAACTGACTTGCTGGTCTAATTGATGCATTCTCTTGTAATGGCTTTGTAGAGAGTTCTGTTTTTCAGATTTGCTGTTGAGACTTTAAATAATTGGTATGACTATCAATACTGTTTGCAGATGAAGTATTGACCATGTGAGGACAAAATCTCTATGAAATTGGCCTTTTTTCCTGGAAAATTTATGCGTTATTGTTAAGAAGTTTCCTAGTGTGAAGAATGTCGTGTCATCTTTTTGATTGGTGGATGTTCTGAATTTTTTCCAACTCTGATGTATCTATAATGGGGTCTCAAGAAGGGGAATTTCGTTTCTTTTGAAGAGTAAAAGATTTCCTAACTTAACTGATATGGCTAACTGCTGTTACTGGTCTTAATCACTTGTGTAATTGCAGCCTGGTGGATTTGGAATGCAACTGTTTTCCTTGAAAGCTTAATCTACTGTTTATATGTCACTAACATTTCATTGTTTTTGATATCTTTATTGCTTGAATTTGCAGATTCTTTCCAGATAAAGCTACATCATTGGCACTAGAAGTCGTCAATGAACTTGTTCAAGTTAGTGTCTAGACCTATTCTGTATGAATTGCTCTTTCACAAATTAGCTTATGCGTGGTCTGATAGCTCTTTGAGAAACTCAACTCACTCTAATATTAGTTACATGGCTTCTATATGCGAGATTCAACTTTTGACCTGCTTAAAACATTGCAAATAGCCTTTTCGGAATAAGTCTGAATGATTAGTTCTTTATTACTTTTGAATAGGTTATGCAATTGACTTGTTCTTGGTGCAGCATCATTAAGTAATCTGCAGAGTTCTTGGTGCCTTAATTGGCATTTTCTATTATTCAATATTTTGGCATACTTCTTAATGGGGTCAATCCCATTCTTCAAAAAAGATATCAAAAGAGCAGCACAAGGAACAAAGAACATATACAGTGATGCCAAGCTTTTTGGACTTAAAATCCCAGAACTTGGTTATTTATTGAGAAAAATATATGGCAAACCTCGATAACTCATTTCATTTATTTCTTACGCAGGAGCTAAAACTCCGGCCGTGCCCTGTTGTGTTTGCATCGTTTTCTGGTGGCTCTAAAGCTTGCATGTACAAGGTTCTTCAGGTAAATGCTATTGTTGTCGGTCAAATTGAAAGTTTATTCATCTTCCCGTGTATCGTTTTATGTTTTCTATTTTAGAACCATAGGATGGTTAATTTTTTGCCAAAACTATACTGCCATGCTAAATGAAATAGTCTCACTCTCTTCCATTTGCTTGCAGACAATCGAGGGGAAGTGTGATGAGCAAATCAATCTGGTAATTTTAACTTATCACCATTCTCCTAATGTTTTTTGGTGAAAAAAAGAAGTAATTTTGACCATTCAATGATACTCTTCTTATCCTCGTGCAAGAATCTTAACTAACATTATGTACAATGTCTCGTTTTCTATTGATGTGTGTAGGATGACTACCGGCTTATCAGAGACTGCGTTTCTGGCCACATATTTGATTCTGCTCCATTGGATTTTGCAAGTGACTTGGGCACTCGTTTTGCTCTCCACCCAACTGTTCTTAAAATGTCACGTCCTCCACCCCTGGTGTCATGGATTGCAAACGGCATTTCTTCCAGTCTAGATGCACTCTTTCTTGGAAGATTTGAATCACAACGAGCTGATTATTGGCAAACTCTCTACTCCACTGTTGTAAGAGTTTACCAGAATAAATTCTAAGTTGCTTATTTGACTCTTTGCTTGATCATTCAACAATATTATTTAATATTTTGTTAGGGCATGGTGGCTCCGTATCTCATATTGTGTTCAGAAGATGACAATCTTGCTCCGTTTCAAGTAATCTGCAATTTTGCTACTAGGCTTAAAGACCTTGGAGCTGAAGTTAAACTGGTTAAATGGAAGAGATCATCTCATGTAGGTATGCTTTTGAGCTCATCACTACCGTTCCGTTAATTTCTTACTTTTCGTCATTAGAAGTAGTTGAAAAAAATTCTGGGAGAAGCACCACAGATGACTACAACCTTATTCGACCTATTATTATGAAACTTGTAACATCGATTTTTAACTTTCCGAAACACAATCTTCTTTCATTCATGCATCGCCCAAACAGGCCATTTTCAACATCATCCCGAAGAATACAAGGCAGCTGTGACTGACCTACTCAGCAAAGCTGCTATGAGATATTCTCAAAGAATGCGACAACTTGAAGGGGAGAAGCTGGGCATGGAAGGCACACACGACGAGATTTCCGACCCATTTTGCCACCTGAGAAAAGCAGCTGCAATATCGACCCAGAGCTTCCAGAGAATTGCCCTCGACTTGAATGACCATTTTCTCCTGCCCAGTTCCTTAGAATATCACGAGGATCGCGACGTTGGATCTGTTCCGGACGAACGTAAAGAACGTTACGTACCATTGTCCAGCCGACCAAAAATCAGCGCCCATGGGGTTCTCGGTCAGTTCCTCTTTGATGCTTGTGTCCCAAAGAACGTTGAAGACTGGGATCTAAGATCTGCAGCCTCGCTGAGACGAGTCCCATTCGCCTCCGGACGAAGGCATTCTCCTTTTAATCCAATAAAATGCATTAGGCGTGCAAGATTATGACGTTTCTAGTGAAAGAGCTTGCTGAATATTAGAGATATCCAATGTATGTACTTCTCGGCAAGAAAATGACTAGTGTCACTGGAATAAAAACGTTGTGAATTCTTGCTCGTCTGTACATGATGATGGTGCTGTGAATTCTTGTAGCAAACCTCTCTCCTAACTACACTCAATGTACAACAATATCTTGGGGAAAATCTGTAAGATAGCTGTATTAGTGTAAGAATTGAAGAGTTTGACTTCCATAGTTGCATCAATTGTCTTCTCCCTTTTTTTTATTCTCGAAAACACATTACCTAACCAATCAATCATATGATATATGTGATATACTTATTATGTGATTGATCATTTTTTTTAACTGTATACTAATTACATAACAATTATATTATATTTGTCGTATAATTGGTTCCGATCCGATCAAATTTAGTTCAGACTTAGAATTTTCCTTAGTCTCTTGATTGGACGAAAGAGAGCGAAGTGTTCATTACATTTTTACCTTTGTGAAAATACTAATAGACACAAGACCTTTAGAAAAAATGAGAAAAAACAACATACTCCTTTAAGAGTAAATTAAAATTGTTTTAAAATTTATTATAATTATAAATACACTTTATCGTTTAAAAATTATAAATATTCATTGAAATTAATAATTGCTAACAAATTATTCTCAATAATTTACCCTACCTTTAATTCTTTTATATAGTAATATAAATCATAGGCAAATTCGAACTAGAACTAGTTATGTAGGAGGAGCAACTGCAATGCCCGTCCTTTAAAATTAGTACAATTTACATATTATATTATTATTTTTATTTTTAAAATTTACAAGGTTTACATAAATTTTTTATTTTATTTGAATTGATGGAACGCTTAAAAATTTGATGGGGTGTAAATATTTCGTTTACAGTGTAATTACTTTGAATTTAATAACAAATACGATGCAATTAAAAAGCGACTTTTTTTTATGTGAAGCGTTAAATTATTATTAATAAAAATAACTCGACTACAATCATAGACAATTAGAATCAATAATATGGAATAAATAAAATTTAAACAGCGTCTACTATTACAATAGACAATAATAAAGCGATTTTATCAGCAATAAGTTTGATGAAGAGTTTTTATAATTTTAAATTAAAAGAGAAAATTAATAATTACATAATTCACATTAGACTTGAAACAATGATTGTGTTTAATTAAACCTATAGGTATGTGATTAATAATTAGTAGCAGTATTACAATAATTTGGTAAAATGTTGGGTCAAGTCCACGCTAAGTAGAATTTAGAACAGAGTTAATTAAATGTATTAACAATAAACATAATTATGATGGGATTATTTGTCGTAGGCAGTCATTATGGCTGGCTTTCCTGTCCATCTACGAAGGGCAGATATTTCTGCCCTTACGCACTCCCCCTGCTTGTGTTCCTCACTCACTGTTGATAAAATATATTAATTCTTTTTTAACAGTCGAAATATAATATTTTCCAAGTAAGAAATGATAATTTGTTAAAATATAAAAAATAATTAACTATAGTTTTTACATTAAAATCGTAGGGTTGGTGGTCACGGTTGAGAGGTGCGCGTGGGGTATCTTACTCTGGAAGTAGCAATGTGAATGACGCCGAGGATTACGGGGGGCGGAAGTCGTCTTCCAACTGGTGGTCAAAATATTTGGTTGGACACAGACCAAAAACGGTGCCCCCCGCTGTCACCTGCTCACAATCTTTCTATTTATTCACATTTTCTTACAACAAAACACAGCCTAAGCAAACTCCCATGAACGAAATCACCAAGTCCTTGGAGCGAAAGTTTAGTACCGTCCATATAAATTTGTTTTATATAAATTATCGATCGTTGGATCATATATGATACAATTATTATGTGTTATTTCAATGATTTATGGTTCATGAACGTACAAATTCACATGAACAATACATAATTTTTCACCGACGAATTGTTTTCCAGTATATAGCAGCTTCGAATTAAGGGAAAATGTATAAAATCAATGTTTAATTACAAATTTTAACACTGGAATTAAAGAATAAATGAAAAACGAAAAGCACGTCCAAGACCAAATTAAAATTACTTGGAAATTATTATAGCTGGTTGGCATGTGAGTTACTCTAAAGGTGTCCCAAAATTTAAATGTTGTTTTAATAAATTTGAATTAGATTATGCAATTATGTAGTATTAATCATCATTTATACTAATATAAAATTGAAAGACAATTTTCACTTATAAATTATAGTTTGTGATACTAGTACTACACTAAATTTTAAAATACCAATTATATTTTAAATATTTATATCAATATAATTATTTATTTATTTTAAATAGTCCACATTATTATTTTATTCCTGATATACTGTTATATTCATCTTCTACTGTTAATCACTTTTGATATATATTAATTTTTATTTTTAAAAATTATGTTGTATTTATGTGATTATATGCGTAGAAATAATGTGTGGTAGGGTGGCTAATTTATAGAGGGTTGGAGGATGGGGAGGGGTAAAAGAGGAAGAAAAGGACCAGTTTTCACAGCTAAGATTCCAGCTTTCTTATTTGCACCGAATAAAAGCGATGGAGGACGAAAATGAGGGCATCTGGATTTTGGGTTTGTTGCCTAAAATACTAACACACACACTTTCCTATTCTATTATTATTTATTTTTATATATAAAAATAATAATGTATAAAATTACTTATTAGAAAATGGTCTCCGGAAAATAGCAGAAAACAAGAAAAATAGCAGGACAGCTTCTTTTACGCCCCCAGCGTTAACATTCCCTCTCTCTCTCTCTCTCTCAGATACAGAAAAAACGCACGAGAATCGATTCTCTTGCAGCGTAGAAACCCAGAGACGACGGGATCTGCGTCTCTTGATGACTGCAACCCGACAGCATTCTTCTCCGTCATTGACTATTTGTGCGTTTGTTTTTCCTTTCTTTTTCTTGTTTTTCCATGATTTTTTTTCTATTTCTGGACACGACATTTTATCTGTTTTAGCGGTTTGGAACCATTTCTAATCCACATTGTACTGCAACTTGGATTTTCTTTTTGTTAATCTTAAAATGTTATGATTTTTGCTTTGTCTAATGTTTGTTTTGCCGAATGTTGTAATTCCGGAGGATCTTGATAGTATCGCTTCACATGGTTTGGATTAATTAACTGATTAATTGAATTGTCTCCTCCTGATGTGATCGTTACAATTGTTTCTTGTTTGTGATTTCTTTTAGATTTGTAACGTGAGACTATTATTCCCGAGTTTTGTGTGTACAGAATTTCATTGGATTTATATTGATTGAATTTAGTGGACCTGAAGATAACAAGAAAAGCGAGGTTGATTTGGCAGAAGGCTTTGCTTTTTGAATCTTGAAAAGGAAAAGGAGTAAAACAGAGAACCGCTTGTTTTGGTGTTCTTGGACTAGAAGCGGGGCGAGCGATGTTGCCTAAGAGTGGTGACCATCATACAGTCCCATTGTCGGTATTGTTAAAGAGGGAATCCGCCAATGAAAAGATTGAGAGGCCTGAAATTTCGCATGGCCAGGCCAGTCAGAGCAAGAAAGGCGAGGACTTCACGTTCATTAAGACCGAATGCCAACGGGTATTGGGTGATGGGGTCACCACATATTCCGTCTTTGCGGTATGATGACATGGTCTTTTTTGTTTTATTTCCTATAATGCATAGATGTCTTGTCTGCTTTGTTGTTATGGAACTTGGAATCCCTCAATTGAAGTATTTGATGAGGTATTAGACTTTTCACCATATAGGGATTGTCGAAATCTTTTTGTCAAGCCTGTTGACACTTTGTCACTCCAAATATTGTCTTATATGATAGGTAACATAGAAAAAGATGACAGTTCTGTGCCTTGGGAATGAACTGAAAAGGAAGAAACTAGAAATGAGAGTTCATTAATGTTTCCATTGAATCATGGTGTGATGGAGGTACTTAAACTGTTGCTTTTTTTTCCTTTTTCTATGTTGGAGAACTTATTTTTTTTTCATCAACTTCCTGAATTAACTAAGTCAAAAAACTGGTAAATTTTGGGCGTAATAATCATCGTCACAGTGGATGCTATTCTCCCCCATTCCATAACTTTGTGAAATGAAGAACTGATAGGTCTAAGTGTGCTGTTTACGCCTAGGGTGGATGCATTCTAGTTTCTATTATTGAGGAATCTTAAACGTTTCTTTTATCTTCATCTAAGTGGAAAATTGTCTCTTTTTGAAAGGGATTTAAACTCTTACCTTTGCCATCAAATTGCATCCTATGCTCCTACTTACAGTTGTTATTTTCCAAATTCTTCATTACAGTTATTTGATGGCCACAATGGATCTGCAGCTGCCATATATTCCAAGGAGAATCTCTTGAACAATGTCTTGAGTGCTATTCCTCCAGATCTTAGCAGTGACGAATGGGTCTTGGCACTACCCCGGGCTTTGGTTGCAGGCTTTGTGAAAACTGATAAAGAGTTCCAAGAAAGAGGTATAGCTATTTTTTAAGCAAGTTATTCCTAGAATGCTATTACAATACTATTTCCATTGAGCAACTTTATTTCAATATGTATTGTGCCGATATTGTATTCCGTGTCCCCCTATTTGAAATTAAAATTTCTTTGTTTATCTTTGAAACTGCATAAGCACTCTGAATTTATTGCGGATCAACTATGAATCCAGAAGAGGATTGTGGCTTTGGTTCTCACTGAAGAAAAGGTGTTACAGAATTAATATAAATATTCATTGATGGCATCCACGTGGATGCAAAATTATCAAAAATCAATTTTGAAAAGAATATCTGTCTGATAAATTTGCCATTTTGCTAAGTCTGCTTCTTTCAAGATTTTCATTCATTTATTCCCATTTTTCAGTGTGAAATACATGAGCAGAGTCCTAAGAAAAAATAGATATACTCAGATAATATTGAAGTTCATGTCATGTTTATTCACTAAAAATCTCTTAAGGATCATCTAAATTTTTTGTACAAATATTGGATTGAAATTAAAACAAAATTTAGAACCTTTTCAGCGGCCATTAAGGTTTGATCAGCTAAAATCATCTAAAATATTTGGATGTGGCTATTGGCTGAAAAGTGAACAACTTTGGTGTTTCGTTTTTTCCAAGTTGAAAGGCATAACATGATAAATTTAAATTATAAAGTTCTATTCTTGCTAGCGCATCTCATCCCTGGATGTGCATTTAACTTCTACAGTTATTTGAGTTATTCTTTTGATCATTCGTAAATGGAGGATCTTTTATTCTTTAACTACAAATGCATGTAAGTCTCGGGTTTCAGTTTACGCATGGGCAATTGCAGAGTAGATTTTCTAGATATTTGATCTTTCAGCTGTTAAATCTAAATCTTAAGTGGTTCCTGCTTTCACTATGTTATACTTTCATATTTCTTCTCTCTCTCTCCAAGATTCAATTGAATGCTCATTTGTGGATTTGGTAACTTATCAGCACAAACGTCGGGAACAACTGCCACCTTTGTAATAATTGAGGGATGGGTCTTAACAGCTGCATCAGTTGGTGATTCTCGTGGCGTCTTTGAATCTGCTGAAGGGGCAATATATTACCTGTCAGCAGACCATAGACTTGAATGCTGTGAAGAAGAGTAAGTAATTCATTTTTCCCCTGATAAATAACATTGGATGGTTCTTTTACAATAAGGTTCCTTTCATGATGAAACAGGAGGGAAAGAATAACTGCAAGTGGTGGTGAGGTTGGTCGGCTTAATACTGGTGGTGGCACAGAGGTGATCTTCTTCATCCTCCTTATATGCAACCTCCCTAAGTGAACTTATTTGGACTGAAAAAAATTATGGAAATGAAATTATATCTAAATCTTTGATGCAAACTGCAATATTTTGTTGAAAAGGCTAGTTATATTCCACAGGAATATGGTTTCCATCATTTCATCTATATTCTGGTTTAATCTGATCGGCTGGCGTGATGCTTTTTTGGGAGGTTAAACTGTTATAGTATCTTGGAATTTTACATGCTTGCATTCTAAAATTTCTGGTTTGTTACTTTTATATGCTTCTGTCATCATGAATTTGCATGTGATGCTAGGAGTATATTTCTCTTATTTTGGCTGTCTGTGGTCGAAAGACATAATCTGTCAACAAAGTATAATATTTCAGACTTTTAATTATTTTGCCCGTTTTGGTATATTTTTTAACCTTTCTAGTGTACTGGTGCATTGCAGATTGGCCCCTTGAGATGTTGGCCTGGTGGGTTGTGTCTTTCACGATCTATTGGAGATATGGATGTTGGAGAGTTCATAGTTCCTGTACCTTATGTGAAGCAAATAAAGGTTTGTTTCTTATCATGACTTTCTCCCTGCTGAATTTGAGCCAGTAAACTCTGTGTGTTTTCTGATGTAAAAAGCAGTTGTTATGACTCTACGTGTTTTCTTTTACTTTGTCAACCTGGAGCTGAAGTTGTTCTAGAAAAACTATAAAATCTATTAGATATAGCTTTCAAAATTTTAGGCTTTTGAAAGATAGTATGATTAGCAGTATCTACAAGATTAATGGTAATTTCAATTCGAGCTGCTCCAGTAACATTGTCAGAAAGCAAATAAATATGACGGCTGTTGAGAATGGCCTGAGAGAAACTACTTCCACTCAAAAAAGGAGTGATTATTTTCATCTGTTGTTTGATTTTTCGCTAAATTATTTCATCTACCTGCAGATATCGTCATCTGGTGGCAGGCTTATTATTTCAAGTGATGGTGTTTGGGATGCGTTATCTGCGGAAACAGCTTTCGACTGTTGCCGAGGGATGCCAGCAGATGCTGCAGCTGCACAGATTGTCAAAGTAAATCGTGTAGCATTTTGCATTTCACTTTGACTTCAACAACATGTTTTTGTTTTCCAAATTCACCCCTTCCATCTTTGCAGGAAGCCGTACATGTTAAAGGTCTTCGAGATGATACAACCTGTATTGTAGTAGATATACAACCTCCGGAGAAGCCCGAGCCTCCGAAACCACCATCAAAGAAGCAAGGGAAACGAGTCTTTAAGTCTATGTTCCGCAAAAAGCATTCAGAATCATCTTCTCAGGTCGACAAGGAAGAATATTCTGAGCCAGATGTGGTCGAGGAACTCTTTGAGGAAGGCTCTGCTTCACTTTCAGAAAGGTCCGAACACTTCATTCATATCTAACTACGGAATTAACAAAACTTCATGTTTCTTGATTTCATTTATTCGTACTCGATTATAGGTTGGACTCAAAGTACCCCGTCTGCAATATGTTTAAGCTGTTCATGTGTGCCGTCTGCCAAGTAGAAATAAAACCCGGAGAAGGCATTTCAATACACGCAGGAACAGCTGATCCAAGAAAATCACGGCCTTGGGATGGCCCTTTCCTTTGCTCGAGCTGCCAAGAGAAGAAAGAGGCCATGGAAGGGAGAAGACCTTCTGGAGGTATCCATCTTTAATTGTTCTATGAAAAAATTTCACAATCATGCAACGGTATTTACTGCTTTTCTATATCCTTGTTTTGCCAGCATCTAGATACAGTAGTGGAAGTGAATAGTGAATCTCCTCAAGTGAGTTCCAACCCGTTTCTTCTAACGTTCCCAAAGCTGATCGTTACTGAGAAGGCCAACGTGTAGGACAAGACGAACTCCCTTCGTGTCTCCATAAGCTGTGAGGGTAAATTGGACCCTTTTGTGAATAACTAAATCACCACCAGGATCTTCCAGATTCAGCTTGCTTTTGTGACTAGAAGATTGGAATTTGTGAATTTTGTAGCGAGTTTGAACAGTTGATTATGATGTATAATATACTGGGCACCCCTTCATCCGATCTCAGATAACTTATTCTCCTTACTTACAGTTACCTTTGATCAATTATTCGTAAACTGTTGTTCTTGGACAGAGCTAACACAAGTGAAAGCTATCCTCGTTGTAATATTTTGTCATGTAGAATGTTTGGCTAGAGTGTTAGGATTCTTCTTATCTCAGACACAGTGTTCACTTATTTGTTTTTTCTTTCTTTCTCTTTAATGTAATATGGTTTTGTTCGCCCTTCCTCTTTATTGAGGGAGATAGACATTCACAATAGAGAATATGTTCATTCTTTTCAACCTTTTCGTGTGTTTTACTGTTTTTGTGAAATTTAAGAAATATGGGGCGTTCATGAATATACATTTTATCATCAAGATTGTGCCTTGCCAGCAGCAGTGTGATCATTTATAGTAGTAAAGATGATTTGTTCTTACATTATCATTTTCATTGTACTAAGATTTTGTTGTCTGAGAATTTTGGAAATCCTATATTAAAAAAACAAAAAAAAAAGTATAGGATTTCCAACCCAATTAAGAAGAAAAACCGGGTAGGGTCATAAGGCTCATAACCAGATCAACAAAATTAAGTCCATGCTTAAGATGATCAGTAAACGAGATCTCTCACGCTCCCATGTCCTAGACATGATCATCAAGAGGATAGTTTGGTTTTTTCACACTTGGTCTTCCTCGTCTTTCCTAAGCCAATGGCATTTGAGCAGGTAAACTATCATTAGGTACTTCATCCAACAAGATGATCAAATGATCCAGAAATTCCTTACACCTATATATGTCCAGTTTGAGGTCCTGAGGGTCATACCACATCTTAATCCTCGTCTACCTTAGCCCAAAGTCCATGGCGTATAAGTAGGGTAAATAATCATCCCAGCCTACAAGATGATTAAACGATTTAGATATTTCTCACACTCCAAAATTCGATTCGGACATGAAGGTTCCAAGGACTATTCAGTCTTTTCACATGATGTCATAATCCTCGTCTACCTAGTCCATGTGCTACCGCGTGAATGTGCCCGTATTCATCCTTGGTAGAAGGGAGAGGGAAGAGGAAAAAAACATGGTATGCAACAAATGCATCACACTCAAATTCAATGCCTCAAAGATCCAACCTTTTCTCCTTTTCTCCTTTTGCCAATAGCCACTCAAAAACTCCCTCTAAAGACACAAGTGTCTTAAGAAGATAGATTGGCCAGCTCGCAAACAACTTTACATGAGACAAAAACATTGCAATCTCCTTTTCTCTCTCTGTCTCTCTCTTTTTTTTAAAAAAAAAAAAAAAAATTCCTAGAATCTCTTATCTTTAGGGTTTTATACAAAATGATTTTGAGTGGTTAAGTGGAGAAGAAGATGGCTCTACCTCTGCCCACCCAAATAATAATGCCTCTATGATTGCGATGGCGACAAAACAAAGTTTTTCTATATCAACATGGCCTAACGTACCATGGTGTACACGTGTGTGTGGGACCCTTCATCCCATCAAACTGTGATATGTTAAAATGTGCGGTGTTATGTTAACTCAATCATTTTCGTATTATACGGTGCTGTATATTTTAGATATATATAATGAATTAAATAAACACATAATTAAAGAAAACGACTAATCTTAAATGGGTAAGTAAACAATAATCAATTTTAAGTTGTAGACAAGTATCTTACACAAAATTAAGGTTGTGATCAATGCAAGAATAGAGGGTTGTGCGCAAACGACCATACTCCCTCTGAATACTGAATGGTAATAAACCGTATGTACGTATGTCTATGTGATGTCGTATGAGAGATTTTGCAAGTCACAGCTCAAAGTGGTCATGTGTATGTTGTTGTCTGTTTGATAGAATCATTGTCTGGTGGGGACAATCTGCTCTTTCTGGATCCTATTCACAATCCATCAATCATCTCTATTCATGTATGTATTAAATGGTAATGAAGTACCCCTTCCAATCTCGTGTGAATATTTTATAAGAAAATTATTATCTAAATTTATAATGTACTTATTATATAATTAATTTAAATTTAATTGAATATAATTTGAATTAAAATTTTCTTAAATTTATATAGTATAAGATTGCCTCACGGAACGGAATTCTTATATTTTTCCAAATGAAACATGATTATTTGCTATACATGGATGATAATATGACTAATAAGAAAAACTACACCTGCACTGATGTTATATTTTGATTTGACAATTTTCGTGTGGCTTATAATATATTTAAATTTTTTTATTTGTGTTTTATTTATATAAATAATTTCTATTATTTGCATAATTATATAAATTATTTTAGCAGTCAAAAAATAAAAATAGTTTATATAATGATATTGACGTTTTTGTCGGTGTATGTGTAATTTTTCAAGAAATAAGTATAATTTTTGAAAATAATATTATCGTTACTGATAAGTGTATGTATAAGTTCTCAACAACAGGAGTCATTTATATAAATAGACTATAGGTCAAGGAGTCTAGATATAATTATTCATAATACTTAAAATTATTGGAGAACTGAAACTTTAGTACCGATATTTATTTATTTGTTTATTTATGTGGTCTGAGTAGATAATATGATGACTCTAAGTATTTTTATTTGCTATTATCTTTTTGTTAATTTCGTAATCTCATGAAATATTCCTTCATAGCTATTAAACAAGTGGAAAAGAACAAATATCACATTTTCAAAGTTTGTCTTAAAAAAGAAGATTAATTTGGATGCCCCTCCCAAAGTAGATGCGCGCAAAAAGAGAGCAGAATTGAAGACTCAAATATTTATATGTATGTGAATATGTGTGCAATAATCAAAGATTCTTCTTGAAATGGATGCTGCTTTGGACTTGACTTCTCATTTCTCAACTCTACCCTCTTCAAGAATCGCTTTCTATACAAAAACGTGAGGACAAATTTGTACCTTTCACCATTTCTTTTTATATGTTTTGCCCATTCATCCATTGTAAATAAATGATTTTGACACAATGTATGGGGTTTTGTAATGTTTAATTTTCCCAAAATCAGTGCATTATAAGTGTTGATGTGAAACGGCCCTACTATTTCCATCTCTCATCACATACTAATTAGCCACCACAATATGTTAGGTCCCTAAATGTTATTCTTATTTAAATTAAATTTGATTGTATCGAATTAATTATATCATAAATATAATACATATATATATATATATATTATGTACATTATTATTTTTTTAACTGTATATTAATATATGATAAATATGTTATATTTTTTGTGTTATTAATTCAAATTTAACAAATTCCAATATGATTAAAGTTTCCGTAATCAATCATAATTCTCTATTTTAAATTAGAAATTCATTTTACACTGTAATTCATAAACATAATTAACTTGAATAACAAATTTATATTGTTATTTTATATTGTATTTTATACATAACAATATGTAGAAGTGTATTTTAAACATAATTCACTTGAATACCAATTGAAAATAATAGACTGAAACAGATAAAACTCAAAAAAGAAATTGGCCACCTTCCTTATTTTATTATAATTTCGCGTCACATATTAATATGATATCAATAAGTAATTGACACATTGTTTTTTAAAATAAAAAGTTATATAATTTATAGTTTGCAAATAGAATCATATATAATAACTATAAAAAATTACATTAATATACGATATATAAACGTGTGATAGAAGATGGTTTAACGTCCGCAACCCCCAGACCTACCCCCACAATCGAAACATCACTGTGTTCCAGTTATCCTTATCCCTCTCACAAACTTTGCTCCCATGTTAAACTAGGGGGGGAAAGAAAACACTAAAACAAACCATCACAGACACAACTGAGAAAAAAAAATCCTCAAAAAACAGACATTTTTATCAACATCTTGTCATGGAAAGACAGAAAGAAATGCTGACAGGCAAACAAGAAGAAGAGAAGCAGAAGAATCAAAGCAAAAGACAAGTACAAGAAGCAAAGCAGCAGGCACAACCCAATCTACCTCCCTCAGCCTCATCTTCTCCGTCCCATGAATTCTCCTTCACCATCTCCCTCCACCCGCCGTCTAAAACCACCCCGGCCGCCGCGGACAACAAAACCAAATCCCCTCCTCCCTTCGCCCTGGACTTATCTCCGGCCGATGAAATCTTCTTCCACGGCCATTTACTCCCCCTCCACCTCCTCTCCCACCTCCCCGTCGTCTCTCCCCGCTCCTCCACAAACTCACTGGACAGCTTCACTCTGCCGATCAAACACTTACCCTTAGAAAACAACACGGACACGACAGATCATGACCGTCAAGAAATCCGTCTTCTGGAGGCGAAAGGGAGAGGAAAATCGAAGTCCTTCTCCCTGTTTGGACTGCCGAGATGGAGGAAAGGATACTCCGAAGCAAGAGAGAAGGAGAAGAGGAAGTCCAAGTTCGATATAAGCAATGTGATAAAGAGGTACTTGAGATTGGTTAAGCCATTCCTTTCCTTGAGAAACAGGAACGGGAATCCTCCGAACCACCGGCAGCCGCCGTATTCGTTTTCCGGCAACTTACAGGTGAGAAGCAAGAAGGAAATGAGAGGGAGGAGGGGGGAATTCTCGGCGCCGGCGTCAATCAGAACTTCGCCGACGAACAGCGGGCTTCTGGTTGCAAGTGGAAGCGTTACTCCGACGAAAAGTGATAGCACCATGGAAGAATTGCAGGCAGCAATTCAAGCAGCGATTGCTCATTGCAAGAAGTCCATTGCGACGGATGATAAAATCAAACCGTCGCTATGACGATATGTTCTTGATTTTATTTATACATATGGTAAGATATTCTACTGCAGCTTGTTGATTTTTCATAAAGTTGATGGCATTTTCCAGTAGCTAATATATAATATTACTTGTAATTATTTAAAGGGCTACAATTTTTGAAGCATATATATAATTGAATTACAATCAGCTTGAAATAAAATACAGATTCGTAGCTAGTGAAATATTTTTAAGATCAATTACTTATTTTTTGATCATAGTGTAACAATCACGAGTCAAACGAATTGAGTTTAATTCGTGCACGTTTGTACCTAATTTCTTATGCCTGTTGCTATTAAACAGTTATAAGTTTGTCTTATGGTACGACTTAGAGGGTATGTGGTCGAGTTTATAAATTTTTTTAATTATAAGATGTTTGAAAACTTATAAAGTGTTACAAATTATTTGGTAATTTTTTTAGAAAATTAACTTATAAGCTCTAAAAATAAGATGTTATAAGTCTTATTTAAAAAAATCATCTAATTATAATAGTCTTATTTTATAAATTTATTTTTAAAATATAATCGAATAACTTATAAAATATATGAGCTTATAAAGATTTTTAAGCTGTAGCTAATAAAGTCTCAGGGTCTCAACTTGGGACCATTTTGGAAGCGTATCTGAATTTCAATGTGCAAATGGATCCTGTCTAAATCTTGAGTAGTGAAATGTTACTTTCGAGCAACTCGTGCATAGGTACGACCAGATTATATTTTTATTTATTTTTGCACTTATTTTAGTGCATTGGGTTAATTTAATGTTTGTGGTTGATTTAGTACGAATTTAATTAATCGTTATTGAAGAAATTGGTTGTACGTAACTATATAACATGAAAAATTTAATGTAGCCCATGTTCCTTAATAGTAGTATACTCCCAAGTATGAGAATTGAATCCAACAATTTATTAGGTTTTTAAATTGTTGCTTTCGTCAATTGAATTCTTTAAAGATCGATTAATTTAATTATATGTAACTATATCTATATTTATATATATATGTGTATATAAGCTCTACGATTATTAATTTCATTTCTCGTGAATTAAATCAATCATGCACCTTCTAGGCGCACTGTTGTTCTAATCTTAGAAAGTTCAACAATAATTGATGAACATCTCTCTTGCAACGTGTTTTGTGGGAAAATTGTATTTTTTATTCCATAATTTTGGTCATATGCACTTTTAGTTTAATTATTTACGAAATTTTTGAAATTAATTTTATAATTTTAAAAAATTCTCATTTTTAGTTCTCATATCAATTTCTATTGAGAAAATGACAGAAAAAACCACGTACAAATCATGTGGTTGTTTCGTTTCCCTTTACTATGAAAAGATAATGGTCACATGACTGACAATAATTTTTCTGTCAATTTATTATAAAAGTTGACAAGAGGATTGAGTATGAGATTTTTTACAAATTATGATATGAGAATGAAAATGTATTAAATTTAGATCATGGAACAAAAAATACAATTTTCTTAGTTTTGTCTTAATCTTAAAGAGAAAAGTCATATTAGATGAGGTGGTCGATAGGATAAAATTGGTAAGGGAAAAAGGTAAAATATTCTAAATCTTTGAATAAATTGAAGTATTAATTATATTGTTGTAGCTCATATTAATTATTTTTGCTCTATAGTTTGTAACTCTATTTTCTTGTGAATCAATATTTCCCCATGTTCATATATATATATATATATATATATATATATTTATACACAAGGTGATTATTTAAGGTTATGTATGTGGGAATTTCGTTTCGTTCGATAAATCAAGGGACCACAACGACATCCTTCATCTTGAAAATGGAACACGCGTTACTTATAATGCATGGTAATTTATTATGATAACATAATCAAATTTAATAAGAGATCTTAGGTTTGAATTTAATTACAATTTATTTATTAAAAAAAAAATATTTCACATGCAGAATTTGTAAACGAAAGAGACATATTAAGATATTAATATTAAATAAATATTTTCTCCAATATTAAACTTGTTTATAAGTTGGTTGTTTAACAACTTTTCTTCTTGTACTAGGAGTAAAGTATGATAATAGTTAGCTATAATCCTCGGACTAGTTTTAGGATTGGAGTTGATAGAATTTTCAGCGTACTGCATCAATTTTCATTCATCAATTCAAAACCTACTTGAACAGATTTTTCCAAACAAATGACATAAAATTTCCAAACAGCTTTTAGCCACATACTAGCAGACCAACCACCCTCCCTTGTCACGGAGCTCGTCCACCGTTATTCGGCGTCGAGTTTCAACAACCATTTACGCAGACATTTCAATCTTCTCATTACCACCTAAGGGTTCCCAAAAAGGCGGCGACTGGAACTTAACTTGTATTGCAGAATCAGAATCCAAGTAAAGTAGTCTCTTCTCTAATACTTTATGGGCTTATAAGATACTTTAGATAAAGCTCAAGTAAACACCATATGACCTGATTGAATTTTATTTTATTTTTTTTTATCATATTTTATTTTCTATCCCATTTAAAATATACATGTCGTCGTGTGTATAAAATTTTTACTTAAAAAAATAAATTATTTTTATACATAATATGTATATATTATATAAACTATATAATTCAATATGATTCGAAATAAAAAATTTAAACATCCTAAAATGAGAATGAAAAATTAATCATATGGGGCAGATAGTTGGTCCATTACTAGCCCAAACCATTAAGAAAAGCCTAAGTGTCAACTTGCTCGATTCAAGATCGAATTGACCCAATTAAAATTAGGCTGATCTGATGCAGGCATATTTGGGATTGGACTAGTTTTGAGTTGATCAATACCTGGGTCGACCCATCCCAATTACCAGGATCATATGGTCTTGGATTGGGCCTGCTGGCCTTTTTTTTTTGCTAATAATGTATGCTCTATAAATTTTATTTTATTTTTTAAATTAATTATTCTAGTAGGTTCTTTATATTTTTAAAACTCTAATTTTTTTTTTATCTTTTTTGTTCTACTTTTAAATTTTCTGTGTATTAATTCATTAATATTGTTTGTTTATTTTAAGTTCTTTTTCAATTTGTTATTATCTAAGTTTGTTAATCAAACTATTATATAGTCTTAACTATTTTTTTTTCTTGTTATAAGCTTTTGTGTAATTTAATTATTATTTATTTATTTTATAAAACAACCATCAATTTAAGTACTTGTTTAAAAGAATATTTTAACTTCATAAAAAAAATAAAATAAAATATGCACATCCAAATCTGATTTAGATCTCGTTCGAGCCTCAATCAAGTCAGTCCATGGATTAGATCTAGATTTAAAAATGAATTCAATTGGAACTCATAAAGGCCTATAACCTTTCCAGGACCTATCCTTTAATACTTTATTAGTATTGTAAGTCGAAACCCCAACTCTACCACGCGCAAATCGTCTTATTTTTTAATGGTTAATGAGAGGATAGTTTTGAAAGTTGATAAAAATATCATTTATTTTATTTCAAATATATATTACAAATAACCATAAAATTAGATAAAATCTAATGATACAAGTAAATAAGGTATACAATAAGATAATTTTATTTCATCCCACATTTAATCTATTATTAATCATCGTAATTAAATTTCAAAAGTAATTCTGAGAGCTCAAACTGTTGAGCCAAACTCACATAAAAAGGATGGATAATTTTACAGCTACTTGAATTTCTGACCACATAAACATGAATTAAGCCTGAGGTTATTAGTGATTTACTTATTTTGAGGTTGAGTGCAAAAACCTACGGTACTCCGACGTACGTGGTATAATAAATGATGAGAAGCTTCTAGTGTGATGTGACGATCAACCTAAACCCTCTCCAATTAGATTCAGTAAACAAAATTTGGTTAAAATAATATGAGCAGTTGAGGAAATCAAATTCTGGTAGCACCTCACAATTTCAAAACGGCTAAGAAGGTGACGTGCGAGTGCATGTAGAAGTTGACATTACAACCATAACTGGTGTCGTCGTGAATTCCTTTACCCCTTCAATAATACTTCATAATTTGATCCCTTTTATTTATTTATTTTATTGGTTGCATAACAATTTAAATTATTTCATTTTCAATCACCACAATGAATCAAAGCAGATGAAAAAATTACATTTCTTAAAGAGATATATATAAGTTATCTAGCAGCAACACTCCTCGCATCAATATGGGAAATTTCGAACAGACAATCTTATATTAAAATGTGATTTGTTTTTATCGTCCAACAACTGAGTCTCAAATGATTGATTTTAAAAAATGCATCGTGAAAAGGAATACCTAACATAAATTAAGGGCAAAAAGAGAGGACCCTATTTTCCCACACGAGTAAGTGAATCATTTGGTGCATAAAGTACTAAAGAAAAGGTGTTTGTTAATTCAAGTCTTGCAAAAATGGGTTAAGGGCAGTTTTGGAAATTCAAAGACAATCTCTATGTAGCTAGCTGCAGCATATGGCAAACAAGTAAGAAACCTCATTTGGTCCGGCCCTTTTGTCTCCAAGGCGAGAAATTCTACGACACTTGGAGCCCATTAACTGGTTTTGGCATACCTTGTCTGTAAAAATTTCCCTTGATTAATTAAGCCCTCCATTTCTCTAACCACAATTCCCATTTCTGTACAAATTGCCAATTGTGCACAATGCTCACTTCAGTTCTAACTGATTCACACTGTCCTTTTTGACAGCCAAAAAAATAAAAAAATAAAAAATAAATAAATTACAACGACCTCTTCCCTGAGATTTAGCATAATTACGAATATTCTCTCATTATTTTGAAAATTTTTTAATACAATCCTGATTTTAATGGATATCTAACAATTAGCTCAATCCGCTAGATTTTCATCTATTTTTTATGGTGAACTAACCAAAATGTTCTTGTGGATTAAAAATTATTTTATTTTTTAATTAACTAAGTTGATAATTTTTCTTATAATTTTTAAAATTTTATAAGTTTTTAATTTAAAAAAAATAAAAAATTCAGTAAGAGCAAAATTGATAATTTCATACATCCATCTAAGAATTATATAATTTCATCAAATACTAGGGGAGTATTTGTAAGTTTTTAAATAATAAGTGGTATTTGTAATTATACCAAATTTTAGGGGAGGTCGTTGTAATTTATCAAAAAAAAAAAAAAAAAAAGACAAATTGAGGGTTTTTGTGTAAATCGTCAGTTGCATATATATAGGCTTGGGCAGTAGCTAGGGTCATATTTACACACACTTTTTGTGTAAGTATGGTGTTTAGGAAAATGATGAAAACCACTCCTCCAAAAGCTCTGGCTATCAGAATCAACTTGGTTTTCTTGGCATTTTCATTGCTCCTTTATTCAATCCTTCTCCTCTGCCCTTCTGCCTCTGACTTCCACGAGGGAGTTCATCATAAGGTTAGGTGAGCTAACTAATAGTCATCATTACTTACTTTCTTGGCATTTCTTGTTTGTTTTTTTAGTGAATTGGATTGTTTGAAAATGATCAGATGGAAAATGGGATTAAGAAGAAATTGATGTTAGAAGAGCCTATGAAGGTGAGTTCTCGTAGGGCGTTGATCAAGAGGGAGAAGCCGAGTTTCTTGGATGGTATTGGGAGGGGAATGAGGATAGGAATGGTGAACATGGAGGACGAAGATGTTGCAGAGTGGAAGGCTAGTGATGGGCAGGTGATTCATGTGTCGTATGAGCAAGTCTCTGAGTTACTTGAATGGAAGGACTTGTTCCCTGAGTGGATAGATGAAGAGGAGGAGGCCGATGGCCCATCGTGCCCTGAAATCCCTATGCCGGATTTTGATAAGTATGGTTACATGGACATGATTGTGGTCAAATTGCCATGCAAGGCTCCAAATGAAGGGTGGAGTAGGGATGTGGTTAGGCTTCAAGTTCACCTTGTGGCGGCGAATTTGGCGGTGAGGAGAGGGAAATGGGATGAGAGGGGGAGGATGAGGGTGCTGCTTTTGAGCAAATGTATGCCAATGCTTGAACTTTTCACGTGCGATGAGTTGGTCGGAAAGGAAGGGGATTGGTGGTTTTATAGACCGGAGAAGGAAAAGTTAGAGCGGAAAGTATCGGGGCCGGTTGGATCGTGCAATTTGGCTATGCCTCTATGGGGTAAAGGTACGTATGTTGATCACAAATTTTAGTTCATCTCCAATTTGATGCCATTTGAAGCATTAGCACAAGTGTTTCTTGATACTATCAAATTGGGACTAAAGTTTTTACATAATATCAAAAAATCAAGTTGTGATAGTTGTGACGTTGCGTTGTGTTAGCTTTTTCTTTAAGTTGAGATACATTTATTTTTATTAAGAATATATAAATGTGAATCCCAAAAAGAAGAATCGAGTAATTCTGAAATATAAGGAGTTGCCATCTGCCATCTAAATTACACAACAGACAAAAACTGAAATCGCGCCAGGTAGGGATCGAACCTACGACTTTCTGCTTAGGAAACAGACGCTCTATCCACTGAGCTACAGGCGCTCTTGCCTGCTAAGTTTCACAACATTTTACTATGATCTAAAGCAGTAGAGACCTTTTTTTTTTTATAAACATGAACTGTCTTATCTTATTTGTAGTTGTTGTAATGATTAGTCTCATTGTCAAAATTCCACTTAATTCATGCTCCTCATTCTATGATAGTACTGTCTGATGTTTTTTTTTAAATTATACAGTAATTATAATATAAATATATTATACTTATTATTTAATTTAAGTCCGACCAAATTTTATTGAAATTAAAATTTCCCTTCACCTAACATGCATACATGCACAATTTTATACGGAATCTATCCTCTCATACTTTACTTGTACGTACCTCAATCTCATTCCTACTATTATCAAAATACTTGTGCTTCATTCAACCTAACAACTACTCATTATTTCCACAAATTTTAAACCTTTTTGTTATGTATAATTTCAACAAACAGTATTCAATATTTTGCGCCCATATATTTTATTCAAAGATATCCTCTTATGTCAATACATATAGATATAATACACCTAACCTTCAGTCAATCCATTTAAATGTTTTTGAATAATTTGTTTTAATTTTTGAGATAAATTCTGAATTATTGCATAATCAATATTGTTAATTAAAAGAATTTGCTATAATAACAGGAATCAACCAAGTGTTTGATGTGTCCAAAATCAAAGGCGTCAGCAGCAAGAGTACACCAAGACGAGAAGCCTATGCTACGGTTCTCCATTCCAGGGAGGCCTACGTTTGCGGTGCAATAACCCTAGCCCAGAGCCTCCTCCAGACCCGAACCCGACGAGACCTCGTCCTTCTCCTAGACACCTCCATTTCCGAACCCAACCGCGACGCCCTTTCCCGGGCCGGGTGGAAGCTCCGATTCATTAAAAGGATCCGGAACCCCAGAGCCGAGAAAAACTCCTACAACGAATACAACTACAGCAAGTTCAGGCTGTGGCAGCTCACCGACTACGACAAGATCATCTTCATTGACTCCGACATCGTCGTTCTGCGTAACCTCGACGTCTTGTTCCATTTCCCTCAGATGTCGGCCACCGGCAACGACGGGTCGATCTTCAATTCGGGTGTAATGGTGATTGAGCCGTCCAACTGCACGTTCAGCATGCTCATGAGCCGCAGGAAAGAGATAGTTTCTTACAATGGGGGCGACCAGGGGTTCTTGAACGAGGTGTTCGTGTGGTGGCATAGGTTGCCGAGGAGGGTTAACTTTCTGAAGAACTTCTGGTCCAATACTTCCAGTGAGGCTACTGTCAAGAACCAGTTGTTCGGGTCGGACCCTCCCAAGCTGTATTCGATTCATTATCTCGGGTTGAAGCCGTGGCTTTGTTACAGGGACTACGACTGCAACTGGGATATCCCAGAACAACGGGTTTACGCCAGCGACGTGGCGCATGCGCGGTGGTGGCGCGTGCACGACACTATGGATGAGGGATTGAAGCAGTTCTGCGGGCTGCCGGAGCGGAGGAAGATTGAGCTAGAATGGGATAGGAAAGTTGCCGCAAAAATGGGGTTGAATGATAGGCATTGGGAGATCAATGTTACAGATCCAAGACGATTTCTCTGATTTTATTTTATTTATTTATTTTTTGCTTCTTTAATTTCCTATAGTAAATATACACGAGTTTTCTTGGAGATATCAAATGCATACATATATATATATATATATATATGGAGGTGCTCATTATAACCATAATTATGTGTTTATAGATTGGCTTTAATTATACATTATTCATTTCTTTTTTTTTTCTTATTGGTGCTTAGGAATTTGGGTTTAAACTACCATTATACATAATTTTCAGACGCTAATATACGTGATGTCCTACATTTTCAATATAATTAGAATTTTATTTTTCTAACAATAAATTTGTAATAAGTCAATTGAAAGTAAATATGGATTTTCATTCATTTTTTTTTATTGATATAACAAAATTTATGAATTTTACTAACAAATGTATCTATTTATTGGACGAAAACAAACGTAAGGGGTACTAGATGTAATTTTTCAAATTATATGCAATCTATGTATAATTACATCACATTTAAAAGAAAGGCGATGTAATTATTGTCGCTATAATTAATTGAAATAATTATTTGTTTAGTCCTTTATATTTGTTTGCTATTATTTTTAGTCATTTAAATTTATTCATTTTAGTTTTAGTTCGATAATTTTTAAAATTGCTTAATTTTAGTCATTTGACCTAATATCCGACAATTTCAGCTATACACAACTTTTCAAAAGCAATTTTAGTCCATATATATCCATTTATTTTGAACCTCATAGGTAATACTCGCTTAGAAAGGTATAAAAGTCTAGGTTCATTGAACAAATATTTGTTTATATTGCACTTACAGCATCAGAATGGACTATTAATTTTTATCATCAAAATAGTAAAAGAATCATAAATTGGACTAAAGGATTAAATATACGCAAAATTGATAGGTATAAAACTAAATCTAATATCGTCAAAAATAAAAAATCAAAATAAATTCATAACAAAGTTACACAATAAAAAATTTCTTTTTCTCTAACTAATTATAAGCTTTGCCTCGTTAATCACATTTAGATGGCTAAGTGAGAAAATGAATAGAGGGAGGAAATTAATGTGGTAAGTAAAGTCATTTTCAGCAGCAAAATTAAGTAATAATCATGAGATTTTTCTTGGTAGCAAGTAATGATTTCCACCTGCCAATCTGATTAATTAGTGTTAGTTGTTGATTAATTGTTTCAAATTTTGAATGATGATGATGATGATATATATATATATATATATTTATATATATGGAGAATTGAAATAGAAAAAGAGTGATCAAGAAAGCGTTAGCAAGACGATAAAATGATTGGTTGTGGGGACAGAAAAAAATTGGATTGATTGTGAAAGAAATGGAGAAAACCATGTCGGATTGGATTGATCGACCAAACAGCCTAACAAACATATTTAACTGTTCCTTCTCCATTTTTTTTTTTAAACATTGTTGGACATATAATTCTGACATATTTTGAAGTCAAAACAAAAATGCGATAAGTTATAGTCACGACTTATTACATAGCTATTCTCTATCTATCAGATGTGGCCACGGCTTATCAGATGTGTGCTTTCTGTCTTATCATTTTTTATAAGTCATGACCACGACTTATCTTTGCGTGACAATTTTGCTTATGTAGTCCACTATCCATCGGACGTTTGATACGCTGTGGCCACTGAAACATCTCCACTAAAACACCACAAAAATTGTCCATACATAGCCAAAATTTCAATGAGCTTCCTCTCACTCTCTTGAAAATAAAAATAAAAATTAAATATAATTATATTTATATTTTTGATCTATTGTCTATTTATAAAAATTATTTATATATTCTTTGCGTAATTACACAAACCACCATGACAGGTAAAGAGTAGTGATAGTTTGTGTAATGCTATTAACGTTTGTCAGGGTGTATGTGTAGTTTTATAAAAAATAAAGGTGATTTGCAAATAATTCTGATATTTCTAATGGGTGTATGTGTAATTTTTTAAAAGGTATGAGTAATTTATGTAAATTGACCATAACAATAAATGTAATATAATTATTCCTAAAAAATTGCACATTTATTAAAGGGTTAATTACACTTATACCCTATATGAAAATATAAGATTACACTTTCACCCAATTTTTTTTTAAAATTACACTTACAGCCTCTTTAAAAATTCTTTTTTTACACCTGACACCATTCCGTTAAGATTTGAACGAAAAATATTTACGCTAACAAAAAAAGTACATAAAATTTTAAATTTACCCCTCATTTAATATTTTTAAACCCTAATGAAAAGGGATCATGTACAAATAGTAAAATTCATGGGGGTGTAAGTGTATTTTTAAAATTTTTTTGGATGAAAATATAATTTTATATTTTTTAGGGGTTTAAGTGTAATTAATACTTTATTAGATTTGGAGAAGGCCAGCAATCCTTAAACGAGCGAAAGTACACGAATGGATCTCCTACTCTCTGAGATTCAGCGGCAGAAGGCTCCACCCACGTGTTATTACACTATGATCATTATTATTACACCACATATATATATATACAAACAATACCGTTGTATATGTATCTGTGCTGTCTGTACAAATACATTTTATTTCTTTAATTATAATTAAATTAATGTTCAGCCCTTAATTACTATTTTTGGGTGGAGAGTGAATTTGGGTGTTGGGAGTTATTAGAAAGCCAAACAAGAAAATAAAAGTTTGTATTTTTTCCTGAGCAATATTGGGAGGTCATTCATAGCCTTTTCATTTGACTTTTGTTTCTTTGTCGTTTCTGGTGATTCTTGGTACGCTTTTCTCTTTTTCTTTGTCTTCTCTTTTCTTCTTACATCTTATCAGCTTTTCTTGTTTGTTATGATGTTTTGCTCGTTAATGGGCAGAAGTTGGTATTGGGATTGGGATTGAGATTATTGTTAAGATGGGCTATTTATTAATGTTAATTAGATGTTTTTCTTTGTTTCTGTATTCAATTCTTGAATTCATTTAACGGGGTAATTAAGATTGTGCTTATTATCATTAATTACTTGCTGAGTATTTGAAATCGTCTGCAATGCCGAAAATAGGTCAAGATTCTTGAAAATTTCTGCAAATTTGATGTACTTGAATGGAGGGAATGGCATTTTTGTTGTGTTTAAATTTCAATGCAAGACAACTGAATGTTTTATAAGGTGGAGATGTAATGAGAAGCTGATACGTTTATCACTCCGGTTTAAGGTTCTTGTTTAGGCTGTTTATGTTTTGAAATTGGGCAATGCTGATGTTTTTTTTCCGTATATTCAAAGAGTGGTGGGAAAGCGAAGGGCTCGACTTTTATGCTGTTGCTGGTTTTTTGGTACATTTTTATTTGTAGATGACAAGAAAAATATGCGACATATACATCTGAACATTGTATGTGCTTAGCCCCGTGTTGATGACTTGTTGTTTAGAATGAAGATGTAATGAAGTATTCTGTGATTAATGTATCTGTGGCTTGGTTTTGAAGTTGGGAATTCTTGATACGAATACACACCATAATACGAGGTTGAGATTGTTGAGTTGGTGTTGTTAGGATAGGCTTAGCATATTTTCATGTTGTACACATTGATATGTCTCCAGATCTTGTTATGTCGTAGTTTTGGAGACCTAACACGATTGCTGACAAGGTTACTGAAGTTTGGCTCAAGACAGGAATTTCGTGTAGAATTCACGATCCCCTACCTTTACGGTTTAACTTCAAATTATAATATGCATAACATGAAGTTTTTTCTCAATCTTCTTGATAATGGATAATGCATAATCATTGTAATCCTGTTTCGCCATTTGTTATCCTGTTTTCACTGTTGGAAATATTTTCATTGACAGATGATGGTGTTTCATTAGGTACACTTAAATCTGCAAAAAAGACCTTTTATCATTTGAGGTTGGGGTTGTGTTCTTAGTTTTCACTTACACTTTCTGGTTCCAGTATTTGTGGTACTCAATTGTCTTTCCTTAGCATTTTGTCAGAATGGAGGATGCTAAAAATTTCAAAGAAGATGGCCCTCCTGAATCTACTCCTGCACCGATACTTCTGTCTCCAGTCAAGGATCAATCAGCTACTGCTGCTGCTGCTTCGACAACCCAAGATAGTAGTGGAGAATTAGATGTTTCTAAGTTAGCACCAAATGGAAATCCGGTTTTATCTCCTCCAGTCATTGATGTTGAAATGGTAGCTCCAGAACCGAATCTTGGCATGCCTGTGGAAGCGAAACCAGTGATAGAGGAAAATAAAGAACCTGTGGAGAGTCAGAAAGATAATAAAGCAGCATCAGTTTCGGAATCCAACGCATCGAGTGACGTTCAACAGGATGCCCCAGTTGCAGACTCTCAAACACTTAAGCCTCAGCAAGAAAATGTAGAGCCCAAAATAGTTGCAAGGCCGTCTCCAGAGGATGACTTTACCCCCCTTCCTTCTCCTCATCATCACAGAAGAAACAGTAGCATTGATATTGTTGCCAAAGTTCCCCCTAACTATAATAGCAATCCAACATCCACCGAGCGTACCAAGAATCCTGATAATGGTGAGTTGGGCAGAGGTCAAATTGATACAGCGGCGCCTTTCGAATCTGTGAAGGCCGCTGTTTCAAAGTTTGGGGGGATCGTTGACTGGAAAGCCCACCGTGTGCAGACTGTGGAGGTATCTTCTCTAACCTTACTTTTCTTTACTAGTATATTTTTCCCTTTGTTAAGAGATGAAATCAGTTTTCAGAAAGGTTGTTTTTATTGGGAATTGATTCTTGAATAACCGTAACTGGTTCTGGTTGCTGTGCAGAGGCGAAAGTTCATAGAGCATGAGCTGGAGAAAGCACAGGAGGAAATGCCATCATATAAGCAGCAATCTGAGGCTGCTGAAGAGGCGAAAACACAAGTTCTGAAGGAGCTGGAGAGCACTAAAAGACTCATAGAAGAATTAAAGCTTAATCTTGAAAGAGCACAAACGGAAGAACAACAAGCGAAACAGGATTCTGAACTTGCAAAACTCAGGGTGGAAGAGATGGAGCAAGGGATTGCCGATGAGGCTAGTTTTGCAGCCAGGGCACAACTTGAGGTTGCTCGAGCAAGGCATGCAGCTGCAGTCTCGGAGCTTGTAACTGTTAAAGATGAACTGGAACAACTCAGAAAAGATTATGCTTTGTTGGTAGCTGAGAAAGAAGCAGCCGTGAGAAAGGCAGAAGAAGCAATCTCTGCATCAAAAGAAGTCGAGAAGTCGGTGGAGGATTTGACTATTGAACTTATTACTGTGAAGCAATCCTTGGAATCTGCACATTCTGCACATATGGAGGCAGAGGAACACAGAATTGGAGCAGTTATGGCAAAAGAACAGGAGAGTCTCAACTGGGAGAAGGAATTGAAGCAGGCAGAGGATGAGCTTAAGGAACTGAACCGGCAAGTGCTGTCAACGACTGATCTCAAGTCCAAGTTGAGTAAGGCAACAGCATTATTGCAGGAACTGAAAGCGGAACTGGCAAGTTATATGGAATCAAAATTAGAGGGAACTGGCAAAGAAGGAAATGTAGAAGATGCACTCAAGGAACCGGAGAAAAAGTCTCGTGCAGATATTGAGGCTGCTATTAATGCAGCAAAGAAGGAACTTGCAGAAGTGAAACTCAGTATTCAGAAAACAACTGATGAGGTCAATATCTTAAAGCTGGCATCCATGTCATTGAAATCGGAACTCGAAAAAGAGAATGTAGAACTTGCAGCCATTCAACGGAGGGAAGAAAAGGCATCGATTGCAGTTGCATCTCTCGAAGCCGAGCTGGATAGGACAAAGTCGGAAATTGCTTTTGTTGAGGAGAAGGAGAAAGAAAGAAGGGAGAAGATGGGGGATCTTCCCAAGCAATTAGAAGAGGCAGCTCAAGAGGCAGAGAAAGCAAAAGCACTTGCCGAAATGGCTGGGGTTGAGCTTCAAAAAGCAAAGGAAGAAGCAGAACAAGCAAAGGCAGGGGCCAGTAGTAGGGAGAGTAGGTTACGAGCAGCTCAAAAGGAAATAGAAGCCGCCAAAGCCTCTGAGAAGTTGGCACTAGCGGCTATAAATGCATTGGAGGAGAGTGAATCTGCTCAACGGAACAACAATGAGGATTCACCAACAGGAGTTACACTCACTTTAGAAGAATATTATGAGCTTAGCAAAAAAGCCCATGAAGCAGAAGAGCAGGCGAACATGCGAGTGGCTGCCGCTCTCTCTCATGTTGAGGCAGCTAAGGAGTCTGAAACTAGGAGCCTGAATAAGCTGGAGGAAGTTAGTTGTGAGATGTCTGGACGAAAGGATGCACTAGAAATCGCATTGCAGAAGGCTGAGCAGGCGACGGTAGGAAAATTGGCTGTTGAACATGAGTTAAGAAAGTGGAGGGCTGAGCATGAGCAAAGACGGAAGGGTGTTGAATCTGGTTCACAAAGTAATAGTCCGCGAGCAAGTTTTGAGGACGGGAAAGATTCCAAGGATGTTATCGAGCCTGATTCTTCCAGTATCCATCAGAGGTCGGGTTCGCAGGCAGAGACAAGCAGCAACACGGAAACAGAACTGTCCCAAGAACCGAAAGCTGTGAAGAAAAAGAAAAGGTCGTTCTTCCCTCGGATCTTCATGTTCCTGGCCAGAAGGAAGACGAGTTCATCTAAGACAGCTTAATCATCTCCCTATGCTATCTTCTTCTTTCACACAGTTGCTTCTGTTTTGCCTGGCTTGATTGCTTTCCTCGGAGCTGATGCACATCTGTTGTCCGTTCGCAAGAAAGCTCTAGACTTTTACATGAGTTCAACATTTCTTTTGCATACATTATTTGACCCGATCAGATTAAGTTTTGCTCACAAAGACAGAGTAACTTATGGGGTTCAAAGGATATAGTGAAATTTACAGCTTAGTGAGGCTTACAGGAACTGTAAGGTGATTCTGTAAAGCATCCAGAGTTTTTTGAATTCAAGTTATGTTTTCAATCTTCCTTTCCTCTCTGCGAAATTTCTACATATGTTAATAGATATACCAATTTCATTTCTCTCTTCACCGTTGATTTATTTGTGGTTGAATATTGAAGTTGGAAATCCTCGGATACCTTTTATAATGTTTAGGCCGCCGAGGAAAATATGAAACGGATCGATCCCTGCATTCATTTGGCAGATGTTCCCAATTATCATCTTACAAGAATAGGTTCTGAAACATATGAATTTGACATGATTTCATGTCAGATAAGAAACTGCCACGAAATTACGCAGTTTTTTTACATTTACTGTCCTTTTAGGAGCTTATTTCCCGATGCCTTTAGCACAACTTTCCAGTAAATATGGAAGTCAATGAATATAAATAAAAAAGTTTTATTTCTGAGCAGAATCAAGATTTATGTTTTGACTATGAGGGCAAAACATCCATTTTACATTAGAGATACCAGAGGGTGTACTGGGATCTGGGTAATTCAATGTGCGAGGAATTTCTACTACAACATAGGAAGCCGAAAGGAATTGACAACTTACATCCTCAATCAACTGATCTTATACCACATGGAAACCTCATTGCTCACATCTTTGATGGCTTGGGGAAAATGTCGGGTGTAAATTTCTGGGCTGCACTGATACTGCCCTTTATCTTCATTTTACCCCTATATTTGTTTGAACATCGTTAGTTGAGTCCCTTTCAAATAAAAAAAAATCAAAGATATCAACGAGTTAGACAAACAGGGCACCTCATGAAAGCAATTTGAGGATTCATCTTGCCAGTGGCAACCTTGACAAAATCATCATCTGTAAATGAGAAGGTGGCGTCTGGCTTCCCATCTTCGTATGTCCCTACAGTAATGAATGATCAAACTTTGATTAAGACATTTCAAGTAAATTCTTAAGTGATCATAAGCAGGATTTGAAATTTCAGATGATTGAACTGCAATTTGCAAACAGTGAGCAGGTCTTGAGATGCGAGTTTCAGATTCTAGATTAATCTTCTAATGTGTGATTATCGACAAGATTCCAGATGACTGAAAATCTCACCTTTGCCAGAACCACTTTTATACAAAACCTTCCATAAGATGAATAATTCAAATTCACAAATTCTAATGTTCAGTATTATAGATATCAAAATATGCCTCCTGATTGCATTAGTGCTCGCGATTTCTAACATATTTCATCATCTGTCTCTGCTATGAAATTCCAACAGAATGGAGCGTAATAAGGCAACCAGATCACAAACAAATCAAACACTTGATTCCTGAAACGGAACAAAATTTGTGAAGAGCGTAAGAACCCTAACCTTCTTTGACCTCCCCTTTCTTCAAATCAACGACATAAGACTTCTCATTAAACCCAAGTTTCTGCCAATCCACTAAAGAACCGTCAAACACCACAACCAAATTACATAATCAAACCAAACTCAATACCAAATTCGCATTTAGAACAGATAAAAACCAAACCTTGGGAGCAATATTGATCTGATAAATGAGTCCAATTTTCTTGGTAAGCTGTTTGCCAGCATCAGTTGACATATGGAGCTTCATCTGCTCCATGATCGCATCGGATTTCAGCTGAGTGGAGCTCGCCATGGCTGTCCTTCACTAGAATGAACTGCGAGTGATCGAAGGTACAACCACTGTGAATTGAATGAAATATTAGAAGTTGTAGGTGGGGGGGTGGGAGTCAGGTGGGTGATAAGGCTGACCATCAACTGCCCCAGCGCCTAAGCACACAATTCAAGGTGCAATATTTTGGTTTCTAGCAGCTCATATTCAGGACTTAGATAAGATTAAAATTAATATCCAAAAACGTATATTAGTTTAAAATTAAGGATAATCCCGTTATACTCTATAAGATTTTGTATAATTACATTTATATTATTTATAATTTAAAAAATTATATTTAATATTCTTAGTATTTATTTTTATCCAACTAATAAATTACTTCATTAATAAAAATTTATTAACATTAATAAAATAATTGAATAAAAATTCATATTAATCATTTATTGCAAATCAAACATATTCATATTAAATTATTCAACACTTGAGAATTCATAATCAACTCAAAATCAAGTCGAGTTAGATAAGTGGAAGTCATGAGGTTCTACACGATCTTATTGCTCTATTTTAATAATAGTAATAATTATACTTGATTTAATCATTTTTTCTATAATATTAAAAATTTAATTATTAAATATGTATGTAATTAATTTAATTAAAAAGGGGTGGGGGAAGCTTATCTATCAATGGGCCGAAACCTTAGGGTACTAAATAGATTCAAGTTTCTCTTTTTTTTTTTATAAGTATTGTATTTTATTTGTGTTTGCGATTCATGTTCACTAGGCCTAATGCAGCTATGCAAGCCCACACCCAATTGTATTAGGAGATCCAAGAATAAATGGCAGGCCTATTATAAGGGTATTTTTGTTATAAAATAAAAAAAAAAACAAAAAACAGTCTCCTGACGAGATATATTTAAATAATTTTTTACCAAATATCAATATTTCAAATCGAGTAAAAGAAATTTTTTTATTTATTTTGAACCGATACAAGAATTTCAAATTTAATGTGGGCCTACTGCAAATTTAATATCTTAACTATGTGTGAAGTTCGAATTGTTTTATGAATTTTAATTTCAAACTTAATTGTTGATCAATATACGAGCTTTTAATTAATGATTTTATTTCAAAATATGTGAATAATTATATCTTGTTTTCTTTTCTTGTAATAAGATCATGTGAACAACCTCAACATGAAATTAGTTATTCTTGCAAGTTAACAAATCATATTAGTTAAATAACAAGTGTGTAAGTGAAAGTCTTGTATTGCTTCCATACATAGTGCATACGTATAGACAATTGAAAAATTCTTTATTTTTTTCTTCACTTAATCAACTTTATAGATACAAATTTAGAGGGTGTTGGACTAATTTTTTTAAATATGTTTTATAAGTTACTACATTTTATAACATGTTTGAAAAGCTTACAAAATGTTGGATCTTATTTTAAAAATAAGTTTTTAAAATATTTGGATAAAATAAGATGTTAAAACTTATAATATGTTAGGGTATTTGGTATAATAAGGTCTTTTATTGATAAAATGATAAATTAAAAAGAACATATATATAATACTATTAAAATCAAATAAATTGTTATTTCTTGACATATTTTATATTTAAATATTTTAAAATACTTTCATAAATAGTTCATATTAGTTTAACTCCAAATAAGAATTTAATGAAACTTTTTTTTAATAAAAATAAAAATATGAATTATTACCTAAAACGTTTGCTAGTCGAATATTAACATAAATACATTTGATTTCTTCTTTATCAATGATTATTTTTAGTTGTAAGAATATCTTGAATATATATTTTTTTCAATAAATATAATTTAGTTAGCAAATTTTTATGTTAACTATGTATAATATTTTATTATTAAAGAATGAAGCATTTCCGCTTTTTCAAATACAAAAAAAAAATAATAAAGTTCTTTAATATCCTAGAGAGAGAGTGTGCGTGTCCGTGTGCGTGTGTGTGTGAGAGAGAGAGAGAGAGAGAATGTGGTTGTGTGTGTAAGGATATTTTTGTCTAATTACATATTAACCTTATAGAGTTCAAAAGATCTTCTGTAAAAAGTTAGAATTGTTAACTTTATTGTAAAGAATTTATAAGATCTAAAACATCATATTTTGAGATCTTATAAGCTTTTAAAAAAAATTTGCCCAAAAACCTTTTTAAAACTTATTAATTCTCAAATATTTTATAAAATATTGTAAATAAAATGGCCCAAGAAATTCATTTGGACGACTAAATATTCACAGGGCCCAAATCCCTTAATTGGGCCGCCTGGCCCGCCTACCCAACCCACCAAGTTTTTGCCCCGCTTGCTGATATTTTAAATAATTCTTTCTTCTCTCTCTCTCCTCATAATCCTAGCCCTATTTTTCTGATATTTGTCTTTGGCCATTTAGTGGCCAACCTCTTAAAATGGCTGGTTCAGAAATGATTTGGCAGATCACGAAACAAAAGAAATCATCCTCTTCTCCCTTTCTTCTTTATCATATGACCTTGTTCGTCATGCTCTAAACTTGATGTTCAAGGTTAAAACAATAGCCTTTGTGGCTGTGCTTTTGTGGTTTTGTGATAGAAAAGCCTTTATGACATTTCTTGGTGGTTCAGTGGTATAAAGCTTTGGTGGCTTGCCTTTGTGGCTCTGTGATCTTTTAGTAACCGTGAAATTCTAAGGGTTATTGACCTTTGGCCTTGTGGCTTTGGATCTAGGCAATCTGAGCCTATCTTACTGCTTGTTGTTTAAATGCATATATTATCGTTAGTTCTGCAATTTTTAGGTTTAAGTTTGGTATTATTGTTTATATTTGTAAAGCTTTATAATGAATCTGTCTAAAAATTTCTTCAAACTATAAAAATCTATAATTTAATTTTTTTATAATATTGTTGGAGCTTAGTGATCGATCTATACCCAACAAACATTTTAAAGAGTTTATAAACTTAATCAAATACCGTCTTAATTTTTTATAATATCATTGAAATATAGTCAAATCGAATTTGGCTTTGGGGGGATAAGTCAAAGAAGTTATTATGATATGGTGTTTTAAGAGTGTGGTCTGGATCCAGCTGAGGCAGCACGGACCAATTGCACAATTACCACCTGGCTCGCCCTCTATCTCACCCTCCCCCACATTCACAACCATCGTCTTCACATTTCACCATCACCCTAATACACCCAACCTCAACCACATCAACTAATACATAGCAAAAATTGATTCATGTTTTTCATCATCATGCTTCAAATTTCATCCATTCCATTCATTCTTGCTCTATTTTAATAATAATTATTTATATATTGTAATAATAATTATTAATTAATTGTATATATTTGATGTTAGTAATTGATATATGCATGTATTGATTCTTAATAGTTAAAATTCGTAATATAATAATAATCGATTCACTAAAAAATATAAAATGATATAATAATAATCTCGCTAGCTGTAAATGATGGTGGCATATATATATATATATATTTATATGAATGAGATTGAATTTTCTTCTAAATTAAGGTACATATTAACCTATATTAATTATGAACTGAAGGGAAAAAAGGGGAGTGATCATTTGTCCCCAAGTGAAGTTTGAAGGTGGCCAGGATTGGAAACAAATAGCAACAATGAAAGGTAAGTTTGGGTTGAGTAATGCGACTTCTCCATGCTATGATCGATCAGTTGGCGCTTTCTTCTTTCCAAAATCTGGCTGGGAGCCCATGCAATGGCACAGGAAATGGACCATACTGAATTCCACTTTCGGATCCCACCAATTCATACCTACAACCAACATTACATGTTTGCCCCTACGTCAAATACTTTTCGTGTACATACCACTTACTAAGACATGAGAAATTCTAACCTCAAATTGAATTTAATCAGATTTGAACAAATTATATAATAAGTATAATATACTTATCATGTAATTGATTTAGTTCGACTAAACCTAATTTGAATAATGTTTTTTTTTTCAAAAGGACATATATACTTTGTACTATGCATATAGGTGACGAGATTGAGAGAGTTAAATTACCTGAAGTGAGAGGCCAACTGATGCACCAAAATGAGCATCTCTAGCTTGGCAAGTTCGTTCCCCGGACAGGCATGCACGCCACTCCCAAATGGCATAAAAGTATTGGGCATCAATGGACCCTATGTATACATGAATAACGTTGTTGTAAACACTACTCTAAATTCTCTACTTTAATTTAATATTTGTACATATGTGTGTAAAAAAAATCATCTCGTATAAATATCGTACCTCGAATCTTGTTGGATCAAATCTTTGAGGTTCAGGAAAGAATTCTGGGTTGTGATGAATATTCCTGAACAATGGCATCACTTTCCACCCTTTTGGAATAAGGTATCCTGAACCAATTATTACACCAATTATTTAGTTTTCGCCGATATCTTTTGGAAAAAACAAAAGTGGCTTATATGGTATAAAAATTGTACCTTTATATTCTACATTAGTCACTGCCTCCCTAAATGTGAATGATATAATGCTCGCCATTCTTAAACTCTCCAAGATCACCTGATCAAAGTTCACATTGTGAAAAAGGGTTTAAACTTATTAAGGTGAATGATATTGCACTCGTCGTTTGATCAGTGTACAGTTTATAGTGAACGGCCAGTCAAATAATTAAATTTTGGTTTGACCAAACTTGAGTAATAAAATTTATTTGACTTTACTTGCATGCATGTACATTTTTTCTAGCTGCTGCGTTCGGACATAACTGAACAACATACCTTGTGAGTGATGGGCATATTTCTTGTCTGATTCCAAGCCAGATGACTCTTTCCACTCCCATTGGATAGGTAGATCGCCTTCTGTTCCGCCTGCATTACATTCCAAACACCAAGTTATATATACAACAGCTACAGTTCGAACATAAAAAATCATATATTGTTAAAATCAAGAAATTAAATTAATGGACTAGACACATAAATTCTTAATTTTAAAACCTTGACAGCCTCTAGAAGTTTGGGGTTGTCATGAAGGTACTTGAGAACCCATGTCATAGCACTCGCTGTCGTATCCTGAGCAGCAAACAGTACTCCAATTATGTTGTCCGCAATCTGATCCTCACTTAGAGTTTCACCCTTGTCATCTTTGGAATTCAGCAGACAGCTTAGCAGGTCCTTCTCCATCGCTAATTTCTTCTCCCTCCTTTCTCTAGTAATGCTACTAAGAATTTTACTTAGACTCTTCCTTGCCTTGAAAATTAAATTTAATTTGATTAGATCCCACTAATGCAAATTCATAATGTAAGAAGTGTGATTGATTTATACACGTTTTTCCTTACCTTAATCGCTTTTTGGTAACGGGTTCCAGGTAAATTTGTCGGAAACGAATTGTAGCCTCTGTCGACTATAACGTAGTTCTTCTTCAATTCGTCTTTATAGTGTTGATCCAGACGGCCAAAAGTAGCGAGGATTCCTACTTCGAAAGAGAGCTGTAGGAAAACGATAACGGCGTTGATTACTACAAGATACGAACGAACTAATAATGAACCAAAAGTTTTTACCCAAATCGTTTTGATCGAACCAAATCAATTGTAAAATAAGTGTAATACACTTGTATGATTGGTCACTTGGCTTATAATACTAAATTCAATTTGGGTTAAAATTTCCCATAAAGAAAGACAATGTTTAAGGAAGTTTTCTAGATTATCATCAGCAAAATCAAACCTTTTTCATCTCGTTAAAAGTGTTGATGACTCCGCCATAATCAGACCAAGAATCCAATGCAGAAACTGTTAGTTCTTCAATGTCGGCCACCAGCTTGCGGATGGACTCCGGGTACAACGAGCCCTGAACGAGCTTCCTCAGCCGCATATGGTACTCGCCCTGGTGGAAGAACAGGGCCCGAGGCCCAATTAGATTCTCCTTGCTTTTCGGGTACGTGGGCTTGAACAAATGCGCCTGAGTTATCAGCACGAACCGGGCCGCCTCCGGGCTCGCCAGCATCACGCAGGGACAACCTAGTATGTGAGTCTTGAAGATTTCTCCGTACCTGGAAATTAACCCATTATTAATAATAAATCATCCCATAAATTTTTACAAAAAAAAAAAAGCAAAGTGAAGAGGACAAATTAAGAAGACATTAAACCTTCTCTGTCGGGTAGAGAAGAAGACATTCGGGTCCTGAGAGTATAATTGGAGGGTTTCTCCAATGTACGGCCACCCCAAAGAACCTGGAGGAAGTTTACGAGTTTTCTCCTCATGGTGTTTTAGTTTCTTTCTCAGTGAAATAACACAGGCAATCATTACAGCGACGAGAAGGGTCAAAACAGGCACAAAGAATTCACTACTCTTGTCCATTTAGTGCAAGCTGCAGGGCTTCTTTGCTTGTATAATCTGTTGTAATAGAAGAGAATTGCAAGGGATTATGGGAAGAAAATGTGAAGAGGGGGAGGGGTATTTATAGGCGTGTGGAGGGTGCTGGATGTGGACAAAATCCAGTGGAGTTAACACATTCTTGAAAATGGATAAATTCTAATTCAAATTGGATTTAAAATTAATTATATAACAAATACAATACACTTACGGTTTGATTGATGTATAATTCAAAAAATTGATCAATCACATAATAAATATATCACACTTGCTCTGTAGTTAATCTAATTCAACTAATTTTGATTTAAATAAAAAAATTCCTCAACTTATTACACATATATACTGGATGGATGGACGCCTACTTTCCCTGGTAAGCTTTACGAATTACGTACATAGGACCTGCGTCTTATCCAAATCTTTACACAATCTTATGACATGATTTGTTTAGATTGTCAAAGATTTAGTTAGTTTTATCTGTCCTCATGAATATGTTACAACCTTGGTTATGTACGTACGTCAACCTTCCCGGTTTTCATTTCCACCTCAGTTTTGTTCTCTTTATGTATCTACTAGTTACGAAAATCTAATTCTGATGACTTTGCTTATTAAATTTGAAATTTTTGTCCGCACCCGCGTTGAAATTGATTATTCCTCATAATTGATTTTGTTTTAATTTCTTTTTCCTTTGGTTAGAAAGAGGAAAATTGAGAATTATTTTTAGGGACTACAAAATTATGTGATTTTGGTTATAGATCATACTAATTAATAGTGTTATTTGCTATCTATGAATTATAACGTGCATAAAAATATATTAGCCCAAAAAGAAGAAAAAAAATGGAAGGCGAATGGTACCCTTTAAGAGGTCCAAAACATCCCACACCTATATCGCTCTCAAAAGGTTAAGAATGTTCCAACCCACAATCTAAATGAGCAGGCCTAGAAAACCCAAGTAGCCCAAGAAGCTTAGGAAGAAGAGAGTAGATCTAAGACATTCTCGGTCTTGAACTATGGTTAAAGTCCGACAATACATTCGGTTAAAAAGACCCACATACGTGGCAGCTCACACTCCACCGTGGCATCTAATTGGCTTAAGTGTTAGTAGCCACCTCGGACACATCAGCTCAAGGAGTCACACATGAACAAGGAGGGATTCCTTGACGGTTGGGACTTCTCATAGGCGAAGGGTTTCCCAAGACAAAGAGTTTTCCTACTAAAACACTCCTAGCTATGGATAAGGATGGTTTACCCTTTATCCCAACCAACTTTTCCAGGGATTTTGGGAGGGGGATAGGCCCCAACAGGGGTACTTCTCTATAAATACAAGTTTGATCTCTCCAAATGGGGGACAACTCTCTAACTCTCTGAACTATCCTCTAAACTCTCTCTAAGCATATTATCAAGTGTTCTTATACTTTTTACCAATTTTATTTATCATATCTCGATTTTTAATTAAATTTACTTACTTTTTTGCTTTATTTCATCTCGAACTTAATACTACCTTGAGCGTTAGAGTACTAAAGCCTTTTTTTAGGTCCCACCTTTAAAATTGGTGCTCGCTTCGGTTCAAGCTTGTAATAATAGTCCATATTTATTGGATCCATATATTTTTTACACGCTCGTGAACTTCTTTTCCTGGAGAAGAAGCAACGACGGATCAATTTGCATTTACTTTTTTTGAATCCATCAATGGAAAGAAAAAGAAAAAGAAGAAGAAGAAGAGTGCCCACTAATCTTCTCTGTGGACTTCAATGTATGATGGGTTTATATAAAAGTAAATTCAAGAAATATAATATTTAATTGTAATGAATTATTATTATTAAAAGTAAATAATCATAATAAATAATTATTGATTTGTTGGTTGTAATTTTTTATAATATAGTTAAAATATGATTAAAAGTCATAACAAAATTTTAAAATTTAGTCTATAGTCATTAAAATATAAGTAATAGTAATTTCTTTTTCGAAAGAGATTAAGTGGCTTCAAAATGAACAAATAATTTAATTTGAATTAAGCTAGGCCAGATTCAAACTACCCGTAAGGAAGTTAGTCCACTTTTCTTCCGTAATTGAATTAAGGTATGAAATTATCAACTTTGTTCTTACTGTATTTTTTTATTTTTTTTTTAAAACAAAAATTAAAAACTTATAAACTTAGTCCTTAAAAAGTATAGAAAATTTTAAAAGATGAGTAAAATCGTACTTCATAGTCTACAAGTGTATTTTAGTCAATTCACCACATAAAATAAATAAAAACTTAAAAAAGACAAACGAATTCCGCTAATTATTAGATGACTATTAAAATCAAGAATATCAATTATTTTATAAATAATAAAAAGATACTTACAATTATACCGATCATCATGAAAACTCATCGTAATTTATTCTATTTTTTTAATGAACCTTTATTGCAAGAGTGCACTAAAACATGCACTTAATTCTTGGCAATCACAATCAGTCATTTTGTTGCATATTCACGTGCCCAATTTCCCTGTGCACCAATTGAAGAGGTTCACCAAATTCATTAATTAATATATATTTTCATCTTAATTACATGTTCTCTCCAGAAAAATTGAGAGGTCTTTAAGTGGTCATGCATGCCGTCTGGTCGGCGATTCAATTTGGGCAACGAAAGTCTTGGCCTTCAGACAATGCATTCGACAAATGTTTTTTCTTTCCCTAAACTTCCATCCTGTTTCAACTTCCAACTTCCACGTGTTGTAACCTGATTGATTTGGTTAAGAGAAACAGACATGTTAAGGATAACCCTAGTTTCTTCCTTTAATTTCTGAAATGTTCGTCGCCCTGTTCATTCACCTCAATTTTCTACTTTCGCACTTCACTTCGCCAAATCGCTCAATCTAGACGTATTTCTGTGATTTGATTGAATTTCTTCCTTCTGCTACAAGAAATATAATAATTCAACCTTAAATAATTATTATAGTAAAAATAAATAGCTATCGATCAAAAATATTAAAATTATGAACATTCAAAAACTGCAATACTAAAATACTATCCTAATTAAATTATAGAATCAAAAATACATTTAATCCCAGTAAAAAATAAGTTATTTATTATATTGTAATAGATCATGGCTCAAAAATCATGGCACAGTGATATAATCCACGTACAATCAAGCAAAATCGATACAAAAAATTAAATTTAACCACGATAAACTAATTACTATGAATTTTACTATAACCAAAATATTTACTATGATCTTTTAACTGTAACTAATGTTTTGACATCGATTGTAAAAAACAACAGTTAAAAGTTGGTTGCACAGTCGTAGTTAATTAATATTTGTCACACTCTTTTATTTCTAATCAGAATAATTAATTATAATTAAAAATAATAATATTTTTTCTAGTGGGGTATTTAATATATGTCTTTTATAAATAATATTTTTATGCTATATAACTTTCTTGAATTTGGTTAGATCTAATGTTTCAGACCGAGTCAGTCTTTTCCAGTCCCGTTACGAATTAATAAAACATATTATTACATTAAACTAAAATTTAGAAAAATAATTATCAAACACTAATTGATGCGATATTATTTTTTAATATAAAAAAAAAAAGAAGGAATTTCATCACCTTGTCCGAGACTACACGATCATGTCAGATCCCACATTTGCACGTGGTTGTACGGAACCGAGGTAGACGTGGAAGGGTCGAGAGCTCTCGATGCCCGCCCCCGCATGTGAAGCATGAGGCGCAATCACCTACAACGCCGGGTTACGTGACAGCCACAATTGATTGTTAATTGGTGGACACGTTGTCTAATATTAGTGGTCTATTTTCTCCCGTCCTATTGCGCCCATGCTTTTCACCCAATAAGACTACAAATATTTTAGCAACCCACTCTGTGAATTGAGCTGCAAATTCACATGGTATCTATCTGCTCAATTTTATTTTTCTGAAAAGAATTCCAAATTTAGATACATCTTATAAAAAATTATTTATTTTTTAAAAATAACATTTAAAGCATTTATGTAAATAAGATTAAGTAATTGTTTATACGATACTAATAACCACGAAAACTTTAACAACTAATATAAAGAATTTATTAATATTCTTCAAAAGAAACTTAGAAACTTTAATTTTAGAAAATTTATGATTTGGCAATATTTTACAGGTTCTCTAACATAAATAGTTGATATCTGGACTTTTATTTTAATTCACTCATAAATCGATTTCGAGCCACTGTGGATGTGAAATAATTTTATGAACCATACAAGTCTTATGTTTACAATCAAATTCTTTTCACATTAATCATCAAAGTCCCAAGGAGATATATTTCTATATATCCTCTCCAATAATTAATTCATAAAATTAAATAAAACAAACTTCACGTACTAATAAAAAGATGTTATTATGATATCATATCACTATAATGTTGGGGTGTTTGATTTGGCATGGGAAGAAGTTGTAAAAGTAATGCAATCACTACTGATATGCGAAAAGTAAAGGAGAGTTATGTGAGCTATGTTTCAAATGTTTGTTCAAAAATGGTAAATTATCTTCCTTTTAGAAAAAGTATTAATTATGCGAAACAAGAAAGCAATAAGCAGGGATGTTACATGCCCCTCCACACGTGTCATGCTCTAACTCTTCACCTTTTTATTTATGCCCGACATTTTTACCAATCCTAAGATGTCACAAAATCTCCCACGATACTCGGGTTAATTCATGTTTTCGAGAAAATATATTTTTCTAGATTTAATTCGATTTATATCATGTAAACAAATCAATTATATTTTTCTTGAGTTTGAAATAATATATATAATGTAGGGTATTTATCACCAGCAGTGAGCCTAAATACTACAAGTCTAATTCAACTATTACAAGAATTGTGATGGTTATAAAACCTTTAATATTACAAATCCAAAATTATAGAAAAGTTTAGGAATCTCTACAGATATATAATAACATAATACATGGAAAACATTTACAGATATATGGATGCAATAAAAAATAAGAACAGAGAACAAGAATAGATTGGTTCAGGGAGCCGGATCCAAGAAGGGGGAGCTCACAACCACAAAGGTTGGCAACCACACACACACTAGTTGCTACACACCAAAATCCACAAAGGAACTCGTCCATAAAGGACCACTTAAAGCCTAATTCAAACCACACAGGTTTTTCACTAAGAATCATGCAGAAAATTCCACTTAGGAATTTGATCACGAAGAACAGATTAATCAAAGAAGAAAGAGGGATTTTTCTTTTTCTTTTTTTTCGATTATTTTCACTTCAAAAAACCCTTGAAGGATTAAATAGATGTATGATATTATCATCGAAGAAGGGAACATTGATTATCAGATAGAGAGAAAGACGGCGATGAAGGAAAACCGAGGGGGGAGAAAATATATGTAAAGAAGAAAACGAGGGGACAGACTAAGTGACGTAGGGTTAGGGTTCTACAAGTTAAGTGGAAACCGAGTCGGGAAATTGGGGTGGGTCGGGTTAGTGTGTCGATTCATTTGGGTGTGTGTGGGTTGGGCTGTGAACTGGGCCCACCAAAATAAAGGTTATAGGCTAAAATTTCCAACATATATATAATTTAAGCTATTTTGTATTTGAAATTTTTTATGAATTGTAATATATTTATTGGCCATTTTTCAGTCCTTAAATAAATGGGACGAGAAGCGTACGTTATAATTGTTTTCTGCTGTGATTATATATAGAAGTTTATTTTGTGATTCAATTTAAATAATAAATACTGTACATGGAAATACTCATGATCACCATCATGTTGTGAAAACTTTTGTTACAAAAAGCGTGTAGTAACAACCTAATATGGGTGGAGGATCAACCCTTCCGACCGAGTTGTGCGAAGCTGACAATAATCAACGTACCATGACGGTGGATTAGTTGGCGATGGTTTACGTAGTTTTAACATGGTGAACGAGATAAATATTTTAGAAAAACTTAGCATCTACAAAGTTTCAATGACTGCATATCATTTTTAAATTCTATAATATAGGGTTTTTTTCGCTTTCAATCCGATTATAAAGTTTTCATTTTCGATTTCATAACTTTAAAAAAATAGCATTTTTTGTCTCATTTTACATTTCCGTTAGATATTTAACAAAGAAAAGTTCAGTGGCCATTAAATATATTGGATCAATAATGATATTTTTTTAAAAGTTATGGGACAAAAAATATAAAAACCTTTGACATTTTTTGTTATATAAAAATATTTATCAGAGATGTACCATGGGATTAAAGATGTTATTTTTAAAATTTATGAGACAAAAAGTAATAATACTCTAAATAATATTGCCAAAAATAGAAAAAATTGAGTTACGAGACGTAAAGTGTTATTTTCCTGTTCATTTGAAATATGAGCAACGAGAGGTATGGGAGAAATAAAGAGATTTGATTTATATTTAAGACATGAACTGATGAACATTACATGTCTTCCTCACGTCGAATTTATCGAGAAAATATATATACCCTAATTCACCAATCGAATTTAAAATCAGTATCATCCTCATTAAGCACCGAGTAGTGATGGGTTGACATCCATTACTGGGGGACAGCACCGCTTCACATATACATATGTTTCCCACGTACGTAGGTGAATCCAAACATTAGAGATCACTTTCACAGAGTATTTACAAACTTTCTTTTCTTTTCTTTTTTTCCTCCAAGTGGATTTGATTTTAATTCGTGTGATTTGAGAGCATGGATTCGCATGTCTGGGAGATGTTTTGTTATATATAATTAGGAATAATGATCTTGTTGCACTTTACAATAATGAGCTTACCTACACGTATATGGTACGTATTAGAGATTCGTGGCACTTTTTAATCTTATAGAGTCAGGTTTGGAGGAAAATTTTATTCAAATTAGGTTTGATTAGAGCAATTATAATAAGTTTGTTATGCAGTTGGTTTTTTTTTTTCAAATCGTGCATCAATTATACAATACGTGTATTGTACTTGTTATATAATTGATTCAAATATATAAAATAATAATTATATCAAGAAAGCAATGAGATATCCATGCTGCGGATCCCCGACAGGTTTGATGAGGATCCAAGTGAGATTGAATTTGAGTGCATATGGACTGTCAGATTTCTGATCAGGATCTTCGTTGATTGCATCGAAAATGCTAAGGATCATAGATTTTGCAATGATGAACTGCTACTGCCCTTTCTGTCCTTTCGTATCTTCATTCTTGTGATCACATAGCATCTTAAATATCCAAAGAAATAGTCACCTCATATTATAGCTAACTCTATATGCTCTTTAATTTGTCCCATAACCAAAATTAAAAAAAAAAAAACTGCATTTCTATTTGTATCAACAGATAAAGTATTTTTTGAGTAAAATGTATCAATAATACCTTTCTATTGAAATTTGGGATTTGTCTATCTGGGGTGAAAAGTGAGTGTATAAAAAAAATGAGAGTAAAAATAAATGTATAAAAAATTGGGTGTTTGGTTAGGGAGAATGGTCTGAGGGAAAATAGAATTGGATCTATATGAAACCCCTACGGAAAAGTGGAACTATAAGGCCAAAAAATAAAAAAAAAAATACATATTTTATTTTATTTACTTCATTACCCATACATATAAGCTCTTCAATTCTTCTTACCAGTATATAATTTTGAGAAAAAATAACCAAATCATTGAAAAAACACTACGGATGATCGATAGTAGTTTTTATTCTATTTAAACTGAATAATTTAGAATAAATTCACAATACTTATTGGATGAATATTGTTACTAATAAAAACTATTTTTGTTTTTGTTCGATAAATATTTTCACTGATATGATTTTTAAACTTTTAATAGACTAAACATATTTTAGTATAGTTTAGTATAGTATTAATGTATTTATTTAATAATATAAAATAAAGAAAAAGGGTTAATAATTAAAATTATAAAAATTATTTTTTTTCTTTTTAATCTATTTTTCTCATAACAAATATGAAAAGTATTTGAAATTTACTTTATTTTTTACTGCAAGAAGTTTCAACTTTGATATATGAATAGTCTGGTTAGAAATCCAATCATGTACTAGCTCGTTGCATTTTTAAAAAGTGAAACTTAGTGAAATTTTTCTAAATATATTTTGTTATTGTGAAAAGACTTTTAAAAAAGCAACACAAGAAATATAACTTTTTATTATGATTAAAAACTATAGTTCAAAATAAAAATTTTTGATAATTAATTAATAATGACTGTATAAAAACTATTAAATATTATTTTTATAAGGGAGATCAAAACATTAATTATTGCTAAAATCTACGATAAATGCTCATAGGCAATGGTGGAACCAGAGACCATGTTTGGTACACGGTCTGGCCGTATTGAGCAACGCGATCGTGTTCTCCGATTTTAATTGGTTTTAATCTTAATTTAATTATTAGATAAAAGATATAATAACTTGTAAAGATTAAAAACTAAAATTGTGTCTCAAAAAGATTAGGGATCAAAATCGATTTTGGAGCAAAGTATAAAAACCCAAAAAATGTAATTTACCCACATATGTAAGCATATTATGAGTTCTTCAAAAAGATTTACCAAAAAATAATAAAGTATATTGCCATCTTCATAATTCCAGCAATTAACCTTATTCTAAACATATTTTGGTGGGAATTTACATGAATTTCTTGAAATTTGAACCAAATTAAAAGAAAAAAGAATTGCATCATGGGATCATAGAACATCGTTTCTTATTCACAAATTAAAGGATGAATATGTATATATATATATATATATATATACATACGGCAACATATTCTTCTCAAGAACTGGAAGAAAAGGATATATAAGAAGCAAGAATGCATGCATGTCCACTTACATCGTACTTGTCAAAATATCTCGGTAGTTATTATCTTTTCTTGGGTGGAATATGCATACATACATACATACATACATATAGGCAGCTAGCCCATGAACCGCAAGTTGCCAATTGCGGCTCTTTTTGGATTTATCTGAAATCCAACTTGCTTTCCTATACTCGTAATTTCTTTCCTAATTATTTCTTCATAAGTGGTTGTAATTTAAAGGTTTTAGTCACTGAAATAACACGACAAAGTTTTATAAAATCAAACTTTTTAATTACATTAAATATCTCACGCTCATTTTGCTTAGAAATTCTACTTTATTTTACGACTCAAGAATTATAATAATGTTCTGATTTATTGATATATCCAACATTTTTAAAAACAATAACATAATGTACTTAAAGATTTCATACTTAGTGTTATCTTACACGCAAGATTACAGAATGAACAGAGATTTAAAAAAGACGAAAGTAAAATTTCTTTTGAAAAAAAAAAAAAGGGAGATAAAAGTTGACGAGAAAGATGCTTGAATGTCGTAAATGTACGACCAAAAGAATTTGACTCCAGATAATAACCACCATCGATTATGATTGAACAACAAAAAGAGGAAAACAAAGGCATCCAGCTGATGTTCATGTGTGAAAAAAATCCCCAAAAGAAACGAGAAAAGAAAATTGTGGTGGAGATTGAGAATTTTAGCAGATTTTGAGGATGCAGACAAGAAATTGCAATAAATATGAAGCAATGAGACCACATATTTAGGTGGTATGTGCAGACACAATGAATGTTGGGTATGATGGGAATTTGGATTTCCAGCTGGAGGGATGATGGTTCATATTCATATATATCTAAAGCAACTGCATTATTGGGTCTTAAAGTAATGGAAGTAATCTAAAGCATTTTCCATTTTGCAGTTGTGGTCTGGGTAGTGGTGAAAGCAACAAGATTTACATTAAATTGTCCATTCCATTTCTTATCTTTACTCCATGTTTTCATCAATGCACCTTTCAACTCTGTATTTTATTTCTTTTCAAGAAACGTTGATTTGTTGAAAAATAGATATTGTCAGGCGATACCAAGTAAAAGTCTTGTATATATGTTTCTAAAAGTTGGTGATTATAAAATAAAATGATATATATAACACTAAATCAAATTGGGGAATCAGCCCTCAAAGTGATTAATCTAGTACTTGAACAATTAGAATGAGAATACTAGGGAAACAAGCAAGGGTTTCTTTGCAATCTTCTGTTCTGTATGGAATTTCGAAGGTTGCTTGGACTTGATGTGCTTACTTCTTGATATATATGTACACTTAATTTACTTTTGATGCAATTTACCTTTCCTAAAAGAAGCATAAATTTCATTAACGAATACTGCATTCACCACAATAATTCAGATTTCAGCGTCGTGGATTAGATATTACGCTTCTGGTTCAAACTACCGAGTCTGACTTTTTTGGTCTTGAAATTGCAGCAGGGATTTTATTTCAGTTGGTTTTATGGTAATTTATCACAAACCTATCTGAAATTAAACCTCTGCAAGAGTAGTAAAAGGAAATCTTATGACAGACCAAATTGACATCGGACAACATTCCACTACAATGTTGAACAGGACACTGTAAAGAAAAGAAAAGCAGCAGTTAAGTCAAAAAGTAATAGTAATTAGATTGAAGTAGGATGAAATTATACATCCTCTCAACTGTGGAATGCTCTAACTGATCCAAAAGAATTACAAGGAGGGAACGTGAATTCCAGCTCCGCGTGGTTGGTTCCGTTCTCAGCTCTCCAATAGTCAATGAGAGAAGCGCTAAGCAACAGAACTAGGTGCAAGCAAAAAATCCCAGAAAAATATGGGCATCTACATGTTAAAATTGATCTCTGCGTGCTAAAACTTTAAACAACACTAACTGAATGGACTGGATTTGGACGGCAGCTTCACTAGAGCTTTCATGCTCTCTGATCGTAAGAATTTTCAAGAACTGGTACTGCAGGTCCATATATCAATTGACATCGATCACTGAACGAACCAACTAGTCGAGAGACCACCTCGTTAAAGAACATGTTTGCGATCTGTCATGCAAAGTTCCATGGAGTACAGACAACAGTTAAAATTTCTACCGTGAAAGAAAAAGATAACTCAAAATCCATAACAGTGACTATGTTTCATGATCACATGAGTTCAGTGTGGACAAATGAACTATGTAAATTACACCAAGCAATAAAATTTAGCACTGGAGAACCTTCTCAAGTCGATGAATTACATTTTTGCATCAAATCTATTCTCACATGGTAGAAGGGTTTCAATAATTTATGCGGCATTACAGCAAATGGTATAAATATTCCTACGTACCAAAACAGGTATCTTGTATCAAATAAGCAGAAAGTTGATCAGAAAATTGCTTTCAATTATAACAAAAAGTATTTCTGCTCCCATATTCTTACTCCAGTTATCATATAAAAAGAGAGAGATTATATTAGTGCCCAAACATGAAAGTGTCTAAAACTACTGAAGAAACTCACCTGCCGATAAAGTGGAGACTTGAACTTGAAGTCCACTAAGAAATAAAGGTTGCAGGTTCCTGGAACAGGTCCTGGATTAAATTCCCAGGCATTGATCAAATGATCGAAAAGGGTGCTTTGGTATGAAGTTGTCTGCAAAAGATGCAAGAGACAACAAAAATCAACAGGGCAACAGGGCAAATTAATTAAAAGAATTGAGACAAGAAGTTCATGGCAAATTACTACATGGCAAAACCTCAACACCCTTTCAAATTTCAAGCGCATTTAGACCATCCAAATGAGGTATTGTTTTCTAAATGCTCAGTAGAACTGTATTTAGTTTATATTAGAAGTCATGATACTTCCACGCCACTAGGAACACATATGTCAAGGAGATACAAATTTCATCAAACTCTCACTTGGTTCATGTCGAACTCTAGATTTCATTCAAGGGAAAAAGGACTAAGGACTAAGGACTGAAAGGCAAAAATATAACCATCAGTGACAAAAAAATGAGAATTGAGGGCCCAAGCCATCTACATCCTCAATTTTTTAAATATCATGCCTAAAGTCATATCAGTAATGCCGAAAAGATAAACAGCTTAGTATTTTAGTGTTGCAAAGCTATACATTTTCTCAATACAATGGCTTGAGAAGAGTTACAGCTCCAGACACTATCGCCATGGGCCTGAATGAAAATTCGGCCTAGACCATTAGACTTAAGGATCAATAGATCTCCAAAACATTGTCTACACTGTTTTTCAACAGAAAAATTGATATGATATGGTGCCTGCCCCCTTTAAAACCTGAATTTGAAGGTTTATACGACCACCAGCATTTGCTGCCACCAATCCAGCCATTGAAGTGCAGAAGTAAGCTAATCCACAAAATTTTGATTTTTGAGCCACAAAATTATTATTAACACACTCCAAGATTGATACATAAATATCATAAAACTTCTAAACATTCTCATACTGAACTGAGTGGTTTATGCGCAAAACAATATGCAACAAGGAACAAGCTATATTCCATGTAATAACAATATCCTTTACAAACATGAAAAGATATCTCAAATTTTGCTTAGACATGAAAGCAAATCGTAGTCACATCAACGCTCTTATTTGGTTGTCGTTCTACTTATCCTTAATTAGTAAAGGAGGTTGACTTCTAAGTCTTGAACATTTACTATCCTACATAATGAATGCATTGTTAAGCAAATGAATGATGGACTAGGCACCAATATTCATCACCATACAACTTCACCGTACTTATATATCGTGTTCAAATCTAACACATCCTTCTTGATGCTTGCTAACTAGAAAGTCCATTTATTTTTGCTATACAGAGGCTTGAAAACCCAATTAAAGGAATTACACGATGGTCCAGTTCGGCACCACAAAAAACTAATCTAGTTATCTTCTTATATGCAACCTCGGCACTTAGCAACTCAATTAAGACAATTTGTAGAAATTCAAATGAGGAAGTCTACTGGGGAAGCAATACTCATGCTTTGAGCCATAAAAATACTAGGGATAATTACAGTCCCGTCCCCTGAGTGAGGTTTGGTGTAATTACACATAAACCTACTGTGGTTTGAGAAATTACATCTAGCACCCTTGAGGTTTGTTTTCGTCTAACAAATAAATCCCTCCTTCAGTCAAAATTCTTTGAATTTACTGATATTAACAAAAAAAAAACTGAATAAAAAATGATATTTACCCTTGATTGATTGATTATTGACTTATTGCAGGTCAAACAATGTTTTTCGGACTAAACTAACCCTATAAAGGTGAAGATATGCCTCCTCAAATGCATTAACTCGTGAAGGCGCATGAGAGTAATTTGATCTCAAAAAAATTTATTTGACCTGCATTAAATCAGTAATAAGTCAATTAGGGTTAATATATTTTTTTTTCTAATTTTTTTGTTAATATCAGCAAATTCAATTAATTTTGACTATAACGAACGGACTTATTTGTTAGAGGAAGCAAAGTTCAAGGGTGCTAAATGAAATTTCTCAAACCACATGGGGTCTACGTTTAATTAGACCAAATCTCAGGGGAGGAGAGTGTAATTATCCCAAAATCCTACGTTGATAACAATGATTTCAAATTTCCAAACCACACGAGCACAACAATCATGTAAAGTTGAGGTTAGTAAAACTAAATTTCGCAGAACCAAAACCCACATATGATCCAATTTACAGGGAAAAAATAGCCAAGAATATAAATGAATAAAATGCAGAACAGGCTGAACAGGGCATGGAAATCAGAATGGGCTAAACATGCCCCTGCACTCAAAGTGAATGTTCACCTTAATGGATTTTGGTTTGCTTAGCTCCACATGGGATACATAACTTTCAGCAAGGAACTTAAAACCAATTTCCAGCTCAGCGTCAAAAGTTCCATCCCGGTTGTGTCGAATTATTTTCGACCTCTCGCACCAAGGAAGAAAATCTTGGTACATGTCAACAGCAGCAACCACATTGAACAATTGTTCTGGTGAATATCTAATAATGAAAAGATAATCAGCACACATCTCAAATGATCATCAATTCTTTTATCTGCATTTTTATTTAGAAAAGTTGACACTTGGTACTTGACAATTTTTCAGATTTTTCCACAGTTTAACCAAAAGATTGAAGCTTCAAAAATAATATGCAGAATTGCCACCAAAAGCATGAAAACTCTTGAAGAATAGCGAAGAAAACTTACCCTAAAACACGTCTTTCTTCGTACACCTTCGACAGCATATTCCTCACTTCTCCATCAACACATCCCAAAAATCCCCTTTTCTGGAATGCAACTTCGCTAGTACGCAACGAATTTCCATAATAATTCCTGTATCCACCGCCCACTAATTTATCCGACGAAGAAAACGCAATCGACCCAGAGATGCTGTTCAGACATCGAATTTGATTATAATTTGTCATCCGCTGCCGGAATAAATTCCGGCCGAAAACCAAACGCCCCAGTGTCTTTGACGCGGGCTTAAACTTAGACATTGCTCGTATGATGCAATTGGTTGTCAGAAATTCTTGGGATGCAATCTTTTGAGAGATACGAGGAAAAATCAAGGCTGCCAGCCCGGATGGATTCGAACTGAATTCATTGAGAAAATGGAACCTATACATAGGATGTTCCCATATTTATTTCTCGGGTTTTCCTTTTTCTTGTTCCGGTTACCTTTCTCTTACTAGAAACTAAACCAAAATTATTGAATATATATATATATATATATATATTATTTTGCTCCGTACATTTAAAAACAAAATTTTTATTCTTCACATAAATTATTTTCTCAAAGACACCTTTTGAATTATCTCACACAATAAATAAATAAAATAATACGGTGTGTCGTGACTCTCAATTGTTATTTTTAATGATAATTATTACAAAATTCATTTTTTTCTCAATTTCATTTAAAATTTACTGTATATAGAAGATAAATACTCTTCCAAGAACATTATCTTTGATCTTCCTAACTCGGACAACTTTCTAACTATAGTAATACGTGCATTGCTGGCCGTAGTTATCTAGCAAAATTCTTAATTCGTTCAAATCAATTCCATTACAATGCAAATGTAATAATAACTTCTTTCAAATTGTATATCAATCATATAGAAAGTACATTATATTTACCATATAATTACTTCAGATTTACCAAATCGGATCTCAACAAAAACTTCCCATGCTACTATGGGTTTGACAAATTTTTATCTCAACTTTATTTAAATTAATTAAATAACATGTATAACGTAATTTTTTAATATTTTTTAGATCACATAACTAGAAGAAACAAGCTGTTGCAATTTAAAAACACAATAATTCCCTGTTTCAATTCATTTATCATCTTGTGTTTCACTCCCAATTCCCACCAGGACAGAAACAGAAGAACTCAAGACGAATACCTGCTGTACAGAATTCACCAAAACATTATCATGTTAAGGAAGTTAACACAACAGTTATGACCAAGGTGCTCCCCGTGCTCGTAGTCAAACTATTGTCGGCTACAAGTAGAGCTCCAAAAACATGAAAACCTGCCAAAATTATCTTTTCCGAATCGAGCACCGGACCAGATTCTGCAGTTACGGAGAGTTATCAAAATTTTGTTCCTTCCGCTTGGTTGATTAGGGAAGTTGTAGGACGGGTTTCCAGCATTATCCCTTTCTACGTCTGCTGTAATGCTGAAAAGGTTGTTCCACCTGAACCCTCCGGCAGCTCTCCTCAGCATTTGATATAAAGTTACAAAGTCATAGTGTTTCAAATCAATATGACTCAGCATCTCCTGTTTACATCAGAGACCATAGTTTATACGAGATACAGTGGACCCTAATCTTAAGGATGTGTACGATCTTCAACAACATCATTGGCTTGTACGATGTTTTCAAAAGGGACAACCTGGAAAGAAAGAACAAAGAGAATCCTGTAAGATCAGGCCTCCACTGTCTAATGGATTTGTTTACTGGATACAGATCAACATCTTAAACATGTTTGCCATGGAAAGAGCCTGTTTAATTACCTGATCATTGCTTGGAACTGTGTCAGTTGAAGTTTTCCTCCTCTTTATTTCATATATCCTCCTGCAATTCTCTTCTTCGAGATCATCATCATTAAAGTTCTGATCTGTCACCTCTGATTCAAAGGATCAACATAAGTAACAAAGAAACCTAGCAATTTTTCAAACAGTCATGCTCACTTTACTGCACTAACATAGTATCAGCATACAGCTTCAAAAACCAAGTCTGATCTCAGAGCAAGACGGATTCCATTTCCTTTTGATTCTCGTGGAAATTTCTCTCTTGATAACTTGATTTGACTTACTCAACACTTTCAGTCAGTAAATGAACTAATTTAATGACTTCTATATATTTACACATAGCCATGTGATTTGTAAACCATCACAGGCTATATATCAGTAGTAGTATACTGTAGTCATCACAGAAGAGCTATTACAGAAAGAGATCGGAGTGAGAGCTACCTGTATTGCTTCCTACAGAATCTTGACGCCATAATTGGAAGTTCTGTGCAGAACATTGATTTACGGTAGTTGCTAAAGGAGCTTTTGAACAGGAAGCTGGAAATGTTCTGTTATCTTGTTTCTCTGAATGTCTATAGTGCTGGATCCATGGATTTGCCAAAAGAATTCCAGACTCCTCTTCCTGGTTAACTTCTGCTTCATCTCTCTTGAAGTCGATCTTAGACCAGCAGCCATCACGAAGAACCTTAAACTACATAGGTGAAAGCATCGGCAAATAAGATGCTAGAGAAGGCGTTTTAGTAATCAACTCAACTTTGGAACATAGCTATGTAAGGTCAAACCTGGCCAGAAGGAGCACGAATGCTAGTCTGCTTTGGCTTGGATGATTTTGATCCCGACGAGCCATTTTTCTCAGACTGCCGAGCAAACAAATCTAACGATTTGTACAACTGGTTGACGAATGTAGCTTCCATAGATTTCAGATACAAGCTATGCTTCTCATCTGTCCACTCTGTGGGCTCTGTCTCTGCTGCCGGAGCTTGCTGAAATGACATTGTCCAAACAAGAACGGGGAACTCTTGTAAGAGAATATAAATATCGCAAGGCAAAATCCGTGTAACTAATGTATATAAAGAACAAAATGCGTCAACAAATAAGGACAATAGTGACCGACTTCCATCAGGCAGGAATCCGACCGCATATTAACACAAGAATTAAGCATAAAAAATCAAACTTGTTAAAGTACTCTTGGCACATAATCTGATCAACGGAAATATTACATTCTCAATGGTCAGAAATCATTACGAATTCAGCAATTCGCACAAAAAGGCTAACTCAAGAAACATCCTAGGCAGCAGTATCATGGATGAGCCAGCTGACCTGATAAAGATTACTAGAGTACCATGTTCATTAGGTCGGCTACTCAGCTTACCCCAAACTGACCCTCAACATACACACATGTAGAAATACCGAAACAAAGACTTGCGTAGCTCGCCCGCAGAATCTTAACCAAAACAATTAAAATCGAACACCAAAAACGCAGGACATCTCGTAGTTCTTGAAAATATTTTGACAGCTGAATAACATTTAGGATAAGACAGCATAAAGTTTCAATTCAAACTATGAAGAACATAGATGGAGACAATCTCAAACACTGACAAGCAAAAAAAAAAACACCCTTTTCATCACTAGTCACAAATTCCACGGAAGCCCCAAAAAGAAATATTACAATAAAAAAAGAATCTAGGTTTACTATACTAAACAAATTTGGACAAGCCACCAAAATAAATTAAGCAAAAAAGGTATCTTTCTTAATCAAGAAGAAAACCAACCACCAATCTTAAAGCACCTCTCCAGAAACCAGAAATCACATACTAATGAAAACACTAAAGTTCGAAAAAGAAACCAAAAACCGACAAAATGGGAAAATAATAATTCAAAATAGATCAAAAGAAGAATAAATTACCACCAAACTCGAAGTCTCTTCCTGCTCATCATGACAGTTTCTTGCACCCACCCCATACAAATCCACCGAATCTTCCATAACCCGAAATTCTAGAAAATTTGATACAAGTTATAATATTTCAAGAAAGAGTGTTGGGTTCTGGGCTATGGCCTTTGTTGATTTTCTTGAGTTGGGGGGGTTCCATTTCACTTGAGAAAAGGGAGAAAGGAGATGCCAGCTGTCGCCGCTTTTACACGTGTCAGTGGGACAACATGTGGGCTCATCACGGCTAAGGTCACATTGTCAGTAAAACAATATTAAAAAAGGGGGTCAGATATTTTGGTCCTAAAATATCAAAGTCATTTATAGGGATTCACAAAAATATCTTTCTTGGCTTTACTCCCTGCTACTGCTGCTGACTGCCCCCACCCCAAACATCAAAGTAGTTTGCTTTCTTTGTACTTCAAACTGCCACAGGACAAAAGTTCAATTCAATCTTTACTCTTTCTGGGTGCGCTTCTAACCCGGGTGCTAGCTTTGAAAGTGCCAGTACTAATCTTCACATAAAAGGTCACCCATTTTCAACCTGCTCCTATTTTTATTTTTATGGCTTCCGATTAATACCGGTCCAGGCGCTCCTGAGGAGACGAGGCATGATTTCATTCTTATAGACGGTGCTAAATAATATGGCAGCTGAAGATTTGTTTGGTGCCACGTTACATGCAAATCGTTTTGATTTAATATGAGAATTGTGATTTTATCCTAAAAAAGCAATTCATTATGAAGGAGAAGTTTTTGAAACTTATAAACCCGCTCAAATTTCTTATCTGCTACTGATAGTAATTTATGTGCCATCCATATGAAATATTTGCCAAATTGAGTATATACTTTTGTCAATATTCATTTGGTTGGCAAGGAGAAACTAAATTATATATATATATATAAGGAAAAAAAAAGTAGCCTTTTTTACAAGGTCGAATTCATCTTCATAAACTCCACTATCTAGAAGAACTGGACTCTTATGCCTCGCTCGTTCATTCTTAGAGGTGCAACAAGAATATCTGGCCTCAAAAGAAAATTACATGAACACAAAGTCTAAATCAACCATTTTGCAGAAAAGAATAAGCTACTCATCATCAGAAATAATAATAATATTGTGAATTATGGAAAGTATTATTTTTGCAAATATAAATGTTTTCCCACCAAAACAAAAAGTATTCAATGAACTTAACATACTTATTGGCTTTACGTGGGCGGAAGAAACAAAAACAATGGAAAAATTGGACAAAATTGTATCCAGCTGCAAAAACTGATGAACTTCTCTGTACAGAAATTAGCATTTCCTTGCAGATAACCCCTCTTTGAAGAATCAATATTCATGTAAATGAGTCAAGTTTGTGGCTTCGGGTCATCCTCGGCTATTACAGTGTCTTGCAGGTCTATCTGGCCTGTGATTGGACAATCACAAGGGAGAAAATGTAAGAAGGCAATTACACGCCTGATTTCAGACATCAAACCAGGTAGTATGTGACTTTACACGAAGGGAACATATGTTATAACTAGAACGGCACACCGGTTGAATGTCATTGTTTATGACAATTTTGATGAATGAAACCTTTGCTTGTTTACTTAACATAAAAAGTTTGAAAAGAGCATCGGAAGGGTCGAATTACCAAATAGTGACATTAGAGATGGAGGTTTGGAAGATCCATTTGAGCTCACGTCTATTCCTGCATGACCACCATGGTATAATAGAGATCAGTAGATATCATAATATACACTATGTATCAGGAAAATGCGAGAAAGAAACAAACAAGCATTGCTGGATATCTCTAATTTAATGTCTGCTCTCAATCCTTAGCAGCAGACGAGCATGTAATATTAGAGATCTGAGTCGTGCAAATGCATTGTGGCTCAGAAATGAGAATATGATCTGAAAATGGCTGTAGATTTCAAAATTAAGGATTCTCAAAAGGGTTGATTGTAAACTTGAGGGTTATGCTGATAAACAGACTTCAACCAGATGAACGTAAATTTTTTTTTATGAGCATTTTTGGAATAGTTTGTGTTAGAGTTTAGAGATGCCGATCAAAGCAGGATTGGAAAAGTAAATCCACTATTCCGCAACTTTTCAATAGCATACCTGCAGTTCCAGCTGATTTCAGGAGATCGGATTTCTTGAATGTATATCCAATAAAATTGGCATCTTTTGATGTCAACATCTGCCCATCAAAGTATGTATTCATCAAGGAGAAGAAAAGACTCTTCAAATGTAGAGCCGTAACTTGTGTTCAGGTTACCTAATTTATAACAAATAGGAGACTGGCAAAACAAGTTGAGAAAATTTCTTCAAATGTCTAAAGCAATGCTTTCCCTAGTATACCCCTCAAGTTTGTGAGACATTAACCAGCTCCAAAGAGTTGCCTAATCAAAATTTTAGTTTCTTACAAGAAGCTCCAATTTGATCTCAAAATGACGCTTTGAGAGGAGAAAACACGTCAACTATATTCTTCTAATTTTTTGTAACGTAACATCGTAGTTATCAATCAATGCACACGCAATTCCAAACTTTCCAATCATATCAGCAAGAATCAAAACAGCTTAACATAGCAGCAAAATAAAGATTCTTAAACCTGAAGATCCATTCTTTTACATAATCAACTACTTTAAATGTCCCTTGAAATTTATTGGTGAACTAAGTTATTACCCTCAGTGATCATTTCGGCAGTGTCCACTACACAGTGTGGGTCTTGTATGAAAGCAATTATTTGTGGAATCTTCTTTAAAAGATCACATTTTGATTGACAGTTTCAGTCAAAGTAGTAAAAAATGTAAAGATAATTCCATTACCTTCCTCCAAGGTCCGACTCTTGGTGCATTAGATGGTGGCTTTTCTCCCTGAGAAAAGATAGAAACAGAGGCACAAACATTGGAGAAATTATTAGAAACTATGGGAAAAGGTATTACAGCTAGCATTTCCACTGCCATAGGATTCAATGATCGTTCACAATAACCAAAACTCTTTGCACAATTTCTATGACGTATGCTTTCAGATGCAAAGTTCTAAAGCTGACAAAAATCTATAGGGAAAACTCACTTCATCAAACTTTTCAAAATTCTGTGTGTCTAAATCTCCATTCACTGTCGGCTTATAGGCAGCTTCCATTTCATAAAGGGAGTCCCATTTAACCCCTCTGAACCATGGATGTTCCTGAAGTTGAAATAACCTCAAGATATTATGATATTAATAAGCTTCGGCTATAAATGCCAAAAGCATAAATTTTTACCCTTGTATCAGAATGGTAGTTGTAACAGTTGCATACCTTTATTTCTTCAACGCCTCTAGTACCCAGCCTTTTGTCAACATCACATAACAAGTGACAGATCAGATCCTTTGCCTCATCAGAGATTTTTGGTTCTTCAGGGAACTTCAAGCATGCTCTCCAGTTTATTATCTGATACAAAAAGGAGGAACATAATTAGTTTAACTAACAAGTACAAAGATTTCAGTTGTATTTTAACAAAATTATTAGCCTGATTAAGAGTATTTCACCCCGAACAAGGTCCTACTAATTTGATTTAGTTGAAAGCTTGGAAAGGACAGTGACTCCAAAAGCATGTCCTTTGGAAAGGAATCTCCAATGATAGTTTCACAGGAGTAGCATATGAATTCCAATTTTTTATGTCCATAAGATTTAATATATGCAATAAATCAAGAATAAATTATGAGATCAAGGATACCTTGCGGCATGTCATTCTAGGATCATCAGAACAGAAGGGAGGATAACCAATGAGCATCTCATACATAATTGCCCCCAACGACCACCAGTCACACTCCATTCCATATCCTTTCTTCAACAAAACTTCAGGTGCCATATAATCAAGGGTTCCCACAGTAGAGTATGCCTGCAAGATGAAGTATACAATTTTCTTGTTCTGAAAACTTTCTCACAAATAAAATAGTGAAAACAATAACTGGAAAGAAAATATCAACAATATGCACAACTACATAAAGAAAATTGGAATAAGAAAGCTTACCAGGGCACGACGGTTGCGCTTCCACTGCTGTAACTGCTCCTTCGCCATTAACCAAGGAGCAGTCTCTGCGCCTGTATGCCCTTCACCATCGGTTGTAGAGTCCTGAGTGGTAAAATCGTCATCTTCCAACAACATTGATGAATATTTTTCCAGAGGCTTACACAAACCAAAATCGGAAAGCTTTAAATGCCCGTTTCGGTCCAATATCAGATTATCGGGCTTGATATCCCTACAGCAAGAAAACTTTTGGAATGAATACATGTTCCATAAAACAGATAAGCATAACCACTCATTTAAATGTGAAAACACTAGTCAACAGGTCCAACGTAAACATCTATATCATTGGCTTCGGTATTTCAGTGCTTTGGGTTAAAATAATAAATTATAAAAAGAAAGGGAAAACCGGCCTTGGAGGAATAAAGTGCAGTGAAAATAAAGGTTTGGCGCTAATATAATCTACAAGATTTCCAGTGTAATTACACATGGCAAAGCTATTGAGCAAGAACTATAACATTGTTGTACCTTTCTGCAGCATTTTCGAAGGATAACGGTATGAAAATAAATTTCGATCAAGTTCATGGAGAACTTCACTGGATTTTTGGTCATATCACAAGCATTTTGTAAATAACAAACCCTTGCCAGCATTCAGCATTTAAAGACTTTCAAGTTATTACTATGTCAAGGTATCTTTCAGCTTAATAAGATGTCAGCCTTTTCTGTTCATACTACGATCTTATTCCACAAGGTAAAGCCAGCAAAAATCATCACCATAGACGTAACTTCTTCAATGGAGCTTATCATTCATTTGAGTTTAAATAAAATGTATATGTTTACCTGTGTACATAACTATGCTGGTGGATTGAATTGATAGCAAGAATGCTTTCTGCAATGTAAAACCGGGCAACATCTTCGGAAAGAATATCCTCTCTCATTAACAAAGTCATAATATCACCACCAGGTAAATACTCCATGATAAGGTATAAGTAGTCAGAATCTTGGAAGGAATAAAAGAGCTTCACTATGCACCGACTATCAACCTCCACTAGTAAATTCCTCTCAGATCGAACATGCTCAACCTATAAATTAAAGTAGAATTCAGATGTAGTAGTTGACAATATTGTATCTTTCTTTTTTCAGTGTGAATTCTACTCTCTAACCTGTCCACGGCTAAGCATGTCTGACTTTTTCAATTTCTTCATGGCATATATTTCTCCTGTATTTTTAGCACGGCATAGTCTCACCTGCACCACTTCACCAGGTCACATGCGAGTCATAGTCTCATATAGAGCATGGCTAATTCTGTGAAAATAAAACATATAAAGATGCTTTTCTTATATATATATACATCTTCTAGTGAACATTAAGCATTCAACAAATATGACGTGGGTCATCTTAGTAAGAAATATTGCAACCAACACAATGCCTCGTGCCCCATTCTAAAGATTTTGATAAAACTGAGCAGAAAAGTAGCAGAAGCCAAGTTCTCTGCATTATGTATAGATGAACTGGATTTTATGCATTCTCTATCAGTCAAGGGGCTTTTTGAAGTTCTATTTCATCACTTGTTTGAGGCTTTTAACACCAAAAACCTGTTTATAGTGATAATAGTTAGCAGGGATTGAAATATTCTATGAATTGTATCAAAACCAACAAAAATGGCACCCATCGTTAGTTCAATCTTAAGCTAAATGACCAGTTTTAGTCTAATCTACACAATCATTATGAAATGGAGATAGTACTCATTCTTGCTCGTGTGAGAAGGACAATCATACAATTGACAAAGGTGCAAGGCCTCACAAATCCTAAAGCAAACTTCACTTCCGACATCATAAACTTAGAACTTACAAGAATACTACAAATATAACCAAAAGAAAAGATGATCTGGGATTCGAATCCCAGATAACCAAATCCCATATAGGAAAAGCACAGTCTGTTAGGTTTTTGAACAGATTAAGATAAGATATAACTATTAGGACAACTACTATATAAATGCTGAAAGAATATTCAATTATTTTTAAAATTTGTTAATTGTTTACAATTACTCCATTCCACAGCTCTACACTCTAGATGGCACTGAATTCTATGAGAGATCGGATCAGTTCTTCATATTTCTTACCCCACACAATGAGATCCTCTCCTTAACCATTTAGATCAAGTGAAAAATAACTGATTAAAACTCTACAAATGCAAATGCAATGTGCAAAAACTGGAACTTGCAAATCAAGATTGTTAGACTGGAAAGAAAATCAGAATACCTCGCCAAATGCTCCTTTACCAATGACAGTCAGCTGTTCAAAGTCATCGATGCCTACTTTATGCCTCTGCAATCTCATATACTCAGTTTCCCTTCTCTCCAAATTCCTCAGCATTCTCTCTTCCTCCTCGCTAGATACCTGAGCCTCTTGCGCCCTTCTCTGCAAAGCTCTCCTCCTAAATCACCACGCAAATAAAAGGAAGAAAAATGAAAATTCAACAGAACCCTTTTGCAAACACACATTGATGTACACATATTCATTCTCAAAATACAAAATTCTTACATTTATTATCTAGTTAAATTTTTAGAGTTAGCAGTATTACTTCAAGAAAAAGGGTAAATTCACCGAAGTCAAAGCCGGCATTAACGCAAGAAATGAAGCAGAAAGAGAATTCACCTCTCCATGCGATCTTGCAAGCCCTGCAAATAATTCTTGTAATGATTCTCAATGAACTGTTTCGCGGCGGCAGCTTTCTGCCGAGTGACCGGCGACGACACCGCCTCATCGGGCTCTAAACTGAAGGCCCGATCAGCCTGTAGCCTCATCTTCGTACCCTCCATTCTCCCGGGGCTTCCTTCTCCGCCCTCCATTAGTCACTATACTTCTCCCAGATCAACAAGTCCTAGCTCAATAACAACACTAGAGTAAGACAGTCACAGTTTAAGACAACACTCTTTTTTTTTCTTGAAAACAAGAGAACAATCAAGAAAAGAAGTGGGCAGTAATTGGAAGCAGAAGCAAAGTGGAGAGCTGAAACGGAGAAAGAAAAAGAGGGGAAATTAAAGCGATGAAAAAGAGAAGAGAGAGTTATATTGAAGTCTGTGTTGTCTTAGGTTGGAGTTTCGATGGGAGATCGATCAGAATGTGTTGTTATTACGTATGGGCTGTGAACTGGCAGACTGTGCAAGCCGAGACTTAGCTGTAATTTGATGTGTATTTTGTTCTAGTTTCCGGGTTCTGTATGAATAATTTAGTAGTTTGTGTACAGAGGATTGGAGTTGGAGTAAAGGCAATGCGTATTTGTTTGAGTAAAACCAATCCAAGACTGTTAATAATAATAATAAATTTTGGTTTCTTTCTTTCTTTCCCCGTCTCTGTACGATGTTGGAACTTTGAAGGTTAAAAAGAACAAAGGGAAGACTCGGTAATTGGGATTGTCGGCCAAGACAGTAATAGCTTGTCTTATGCTCCGCCTGGTCCGCCCTTGGACCCATCTACACACTAATATCACCACCACCTTTTTTAACCTGCAAAATAATTCTAGTATGTTCAATCATATAATAAATATAATTAATATTAATTACATTTATACTTGTATTTTAAAGAAATTTGATGAAATTATAAATATATTTTTTTAAAATACAGTTATTTTTTTAAAAAATATACAAAATAATAATAACACGTGGAGAAATGTATAGAGGTACTTAAATATCTTCCATTTTCTTTCAATAGAGAGAAAATTTATTAAATAAAAATTGAGAATATGATCGAATACTAGAAATAGATAATAATATCTAATACTCTTTTTATATTTGTTCTTTAATCTATGTATCATTTCATTGTGTTGACAATCTTTATCTTAAAACAATGCAACACTGATAAAGTAATTAGAGAGGTCTTGCATAAAATTTGGTATAAATCATATCTTTTAGTTCAAAAGAATAGTCAGATTACGATGAAAATATCGTGAGAGATATTTTTCAAATATTTCAATTCGATTCTAAGTTAAAAAACAATAAGGTTTATATGTAATTTGAGTTGTTTTTCCTTTTCCGGGAGTTGGTATATGCCCATAACATGAGTCTAAAAGAAACAATTAACGAAGTCTATATTTTAATGATTACAACGTTGTATCAGAGTTGAAGTTAATTTTTATCATTATGATTTGGCTGAAGTTGTAATCACCGTGGTAGTGGGCATGTTTTTGTACTTATCAATGTTAATAATAATGGGGACAATGATCCCGTGCCCTGTCTTAACTCTCTTATGTAACAGTAGTGTTCATATTCTTACAACTATAAATTAAACTCAATCATTATCTTTTTCATTAATCATATGTAGAAATGAAATGATAATAAGAATATAGTATGAGCATTATGAGAATCTTCATCTTGCTTGACAAGCATGGAACCTAAAGCTGAACATGTTAGGGATGTTTACCTCTTTTTTCCTATGCACTTTTCAGCACAATTCAAGAAATACTGAGGAGGAGAATTTGATCTTAAGTCTTATAAATTATCTTCAAACCATGCAAAAGTGCAGTACCATTCAAGAGTTTTCGGCCCTCCCGAGCATTGAGATGCGAATTCAAGATTTTTTTTTTTTTTTTTGTCTGACTTTGATAACATGTTAAATGATAATCTAATTTAAAAATTCATTTGTCATATAAAATAATTATTTAATATTAATAACTTAACAAATATTTGAGCAAGCTTAAGTTTATAAAATGTGATAATGGATCGACTTTTAAAAATATTAAATAATCATATTAGTATCCTATCGTATTTTTTAAAATTTGAAATTTTTCGTATCGCTGTGTACGTATTCATCCATCGTAAAGGATAGTACGTTGAATTTTCTTATTTTCTTTAAAAATAAATAAGCACTTAGATGGATATGAGAAAACTTGTTTAAAGCCTCTTTGATATATTGTTGGGCCTCGCCGCTGGACCCATCACTCATGATATAGGCCATTGGGAACCCAAGCCGTTAGTTAATTTGGTATATGCATTTGCCTGCACGCTGCAGCGTGGGTATCGGGTCGGGTTTTCCAGTCCACACCCATTATCCGTTATCCAAAATCCACCCCGCCAAGCAAAACATTCCGTTTCCGCACTCGGTCACTTGCACAGCTTTATCTTCTACTCTTCAACTGTAGGGAAGACGAAGATCCGACCGTCCCCTGTTGCGAAACGATCAAGAAAATGATTAGTAGTCTTAATTTTGAAGTGTAGAAAAAACCACAGAAGTTGAGCGAAATTCTATACCATCATAATAAGATGGCTTTGATTTCTGCTTCTAATTCACCTAATATTCGTTCCTTCCACAGCAAGCCCATCTCAAAAAACCCAAATTTATGCCCTTTTTCTTTATCTTTTCCATTGTGCAAAGCTCGGTTGTGCGCTATAAACACCGGGTCGGACGAAGGCGGGTCGGTTGGGAACAGTCGGCAGGCGGCGTCATATGGGGCGGACTTACTGAGGAAACCGGTGGTGGCATCGCCGCCCGCTAACGATGACGATGGGTCCGCGAAGGAAAGTTCGGAGGACGATGAAAGTGGGAAGAAGAGTGGAGATGGTGACACGTGGGTAGACTGGGAGGACCAGATTTTGGAGGACACTGTGCCTCTTGTTGGCTTTGTTAGAATGATTCTTCACTCTGGAAAGTAAGCTCCTTGATTCCAATCCTTAAATTTTATTTTCAGTAGGGTGAAGTCGTGTAATTTGTTCATGAGTGACTCTAGTAACATTTTTGTTCTTAGGCTGTGAAGGGATATGGAAATATGGTATAATTGTTGGGAGTTTAGAAGTCATCATTTCTTGGTCAGTTTTAGTGTCTGATTGTGTGCTGCTGGTTCATGCTTAAGATGATGTGGAACAAATCTTTTGTCTTTCTTATAAAATAAACAGGTGAAATTTAAAGAAGCAAGGGGGTTTGCTAGTTCAATATTGTTAAATCGTTGCTTATATGGTTTATTAGGATGGCAAACTTTGACGATGCAAGCTTACTAAACTGGAATATTTGTATTGGGTCTCCTGAAGGATTATAATTAGGATTTTGGATCTCATTCAGAAAAGGATGGAACTTGTGTTTGAGAGCAAGGACTTCTGTATGATGTGAAGAAGTTTTACTGATTAAACAAGCTCGATTTGTCCTTTTAAGGTGCCGGAGATTGCTTTACTTTTCCAGTTGATTGGATCTTGACGTCTGAATCATGATTTTGAGCAAAAGTGGGATCTTGTTTCCATTCTTGAGTGTGGGTGATGCTAATGAATGATGTAGATTGTTTAAGACTAGACATCTAAACCCATTTTATCATTTGTCTTTCACAGATATGAAAGTGGTGATAGATTGAGTCCTGAACATGAGAGAATGATTCTGGAGAGGTTGCTTCCATATCATCCAGAGAGTGAAAAGAAGATTGGATGTGGGGTTGATTACATCACGGTGTGTCCCTTCCTCCCCCTCTCTCATTTTGACATTTAGTTTTTTTTGCTTATATTCTTTAATTCAATTGTTTGTGTTCAGTTATTCTTCACCAAGAAATAATTGGGGGGGGGGGGGATTTGAACTTTCTCTATAATTTGAGCAATTCTATCTATGAACTTTTCCTGTTTCAAAACCCCTATGCCAGCATGAGTAGGGCAAGAACTTCACAGCTGAAATTCTTACGAAAAAGTGCATAGAAAAACACTTCTAGATTGCCTTTCAGAGTATGATAATAGAACTACGATCTGAAGATACAGGAGAACATCCAGAAATTTACTAGAAACCATGATAATGTGTTTGATATTGCTTTAGTATTTGTAGTATGACAATACTACATTTGTTCTATGATGTGCTGAATATGATTTAGCATAATCAAGTGGTTGGGTTGGGGCTGCTTCTGGGATGCCATAAAATCCACATAATATGCAAAACAATCGTTTACTGCTTGTCAACATGGGAAGAACTTATGGAGCATATGCTGAGACATAATACTCTTTCTAGTTGAACAATCTTATGCCCTTTATGATTAATATATGAGACTGTTTGCCCACCATTAGCCTTTTGATATAGGCTTCGTCTCTATTTGTGAAAGTTATGGCTATTACACTCTTTCTTTTAAGACATCGAGGAAGCAATTTGACAAGAAAACACATAGTTCCTTACTCTCAGCTCGTGGATGAACAAAAACAGAATGTTCCATTGACAGGGGGAAGATCATGCCAATGCAATTCATGATTACCTCTTTTTTTCTTTTCCATATTGAATTTTCTTTTTGTACAAGGTCAAACACAGCCTGAACACATCATGATTAAGTTTCTTCAGAAACTAAAATGTTGTATAATAACATGATCCTTAAAGTGGCAGCCAATGCTTACTTTGTTGTCCAGCTCTCGTGCTCGAAGTTATTCTCAGAAAGAAAAAAATTGGTAATAAAAATTGAAGTATGAGGTTCCGCGTGTCTTTTTCTTGTAGGCAAGTCTATACAAGGGTAGGGATGGCAATAGGCCGGGTTTGCCAAAACTCGGGACCCGCTCCATTGAGGAAATTTTGGACTCAAACCTGCTCCAGACCCAAGACCCATTGGATGGACCTGGTAGACCCGATTAATAATTTTAAAATATTAATAAAAGAAATTGAAAAATAATACTAACATCACTTTGTAAATATGAGATAATATTATTATTGAAAGGTTAATATTTTTTCGGTACATTTATATGTGCATGTGTTAGGCATTGAAATATTAAAAATTTTAGAATATGTGTTTCTTTGTTTTGTATTTCAGTAAATTCATGGTCTTTTCTTTTTGTGATGGGTGTTGGATTAGTGAAGTTTTATGGTAAGACACTATAAGGTTTAGTCTATTTTTGCACGTTTTCTATAGAAAGTATCATCTGGCAAAGGAGCATGGGAATGGCACCTATCACAAGTATACTTGTTTTTTCTTTTTTACCTTATTGTCTGCCTAAAAGCTCACCCAGACGATTTTTCATAATACAAAGGAAGCAGGTTGTTAAATAAGGTTTCTTGATCACATAATTACGTATATACAAATTTATGTATCTTTAACAGTTGAGTTCAGTAGCTGATAGCTGCAGAATTTTTATTTCTGGTTGACAGATTGGGTACCATCCAAATTTTGAAAGCTCTAGATGCTTATTCATAGTTCGGAAAGATGGAGAATTGGTCGATTTCTCGTACTGGAAATGCATAAAGGGTTTGATAAGAAAAAACTATCCTCTCTATGCGGACAGCTTTATTCTCAGGCATTTTAGGAGGCGTAGACGTAGTTACTGAAGGTAAGTTTTTGCACCATTTTAGCTATATAATGCATTTGGTGCCAAGAAATCCTTTTTTCCCTTTATTGACTAGAGCACCACCACCAGTCTAAAGCCTATGGTTTTAGTTAGAGTTGGTGATTGAAATTTGTAAAATATACTGTTACGTGGAATTGGTCTACGATTACTTAGTGAAATAGTTGCTGTGTATCGAAATTTATGTTTAACTTGTTTGGCAAAATTTTGCAAGTTTCGCTTCAGCTATTAGCCAAGGCTGTTCTGTCTCTGTGATTTTCGACCATTATTTGTTTCTCTTGACAAAATGCTGCACGAAGCAGATTGTATAACAAGACATAAATCGTGAATTTGTGCAGCAATTATTACCATTAACCTTATGCTAGCATCAACTTGGAGCTTTTCAGTTTACATGCATGAGAGTCTTACTTACACTAAAGCTGTGATACCATTCCAGTTCAAGGTGTGGAAACGTGTGTCAATTATGGATGATTCTGTTGATTTGCAGCTCTGCTACGTTATGATGCTTGTAGTGACAGTCTATGTTGAATGAATGCATCGGCTAGGACTGTCGTCTTAACTATCTGATTGGTATTAGGAGAAGTCAAATCATTTACAAATCAAAAACCCGTCCAGATAACACAGGGGAACTGTCTAGTTTTATGCGTAAAATCGATTGGGTTTTGTTTTTGACTTTTTGGACTTAAACTCGTAATATTACTAAATAGCCCCAGCACTTTCAATTTATTCGTTACACGCTGGGAAAGGATCGCTACTGCACCACCCTCACAAACAGGGTAGTGAATAGTGATGATTAGGTATAATGGTGCTCATAAATTGACCCACAACTCCAAAACAGTGGCTAACTTACAACATACCCACTCCCGTTATTCTCAGGATGGTGCTTTCATTGCTGTATACTAGAGAGTATAAGGCTTGTCTTTTGCAGCGCTGTCAACTAGCCAGAGGCCGGACTCAGATTTCGAATCTTCAACTCGGATTTTGATGTTAAACTACCTATTTTTAGCCCATTATTCTTTGGTAGTAGACACAATATTTTAACTAGGAATTTGGACATTTCTTGACATTGATTTGATGAATTCAAACCGTTTCTTTAGCTGATTAAACTTATCATCTATCAATGATGCCTAATTAATTTGATAAAATCGGAGCTACATAAACATCCATATGTCTATTTATTTTAACAGTAGTTGTGATCTCAATTATTATTTTATATTAATAATTGATTATTGAAATTTTATATATAACTATACTCATATTATTTTTAAAAAAGGATAAAAGAAAAAGAACAACATCATCTTCCGGATCATGATTGTTGACGAGGAACCCAAACACCAGTGTGAGTCCAAGTGTCTTGTTTTCTTTTGTCACTGAAGTATGCCAAATGGAGGCTTCTCACTCCACTTATTACAATCAACCTTAAAGTTTCTCGTTATAGGTAAAAGACAATCATTCCTCTATTTTGGTGAAACTTAAGTACCATAGTTTCTATGCCCTTTTTGGTAGCATGATTTTTTTCCCTTTATGTATCCACTTCTTTATAAACTTCTATTTATGCTGATCCATCAAATTAGCAGTCGACAATAAGACCTAATTTAATTATTGAATTGAGTTCGTATAATCATAATGTGGTAAATTCAAATTCACATCTCTTTATTTTGATAATAATAATTTATCTATTTTAAAAAAAAATATTTTTTAAATCTTTTTAATTGATATATTGATAGTTATACTTGCTAATGATTAAAACTTACAGCTAACTGTAATCAACTTGTTCAAAAAAAACGATCTACAAAATTCTTAATGATCACAGGCACGTATACAAATGTTAATATGAGAAACATAAAAATTATTATTTTTTGAACTTTTGACGAGCCAGTATAATTAGAAAAAAATATTGGTTTTGCATCATGGTTATGTTGTTATTTCTATACTTTCCAATATAAACGTAACCAAAGTAGTATTTATCCATCCTCAGCCAACATCAACGTTGAGACATAATTTTAACTAGAAATTTCAATGAAAATCAAATATGATTTCTAGTTATTTTATTTTCATATTTTTTTGGAAAAAAAATCCTATTTGTATTTGGGCAGTGAGCAGCTTCTAGGGATTTTAAAAAAAAAAGAACTCTTATCTTATCCCGGGCAGAATTATTGTTGAGTGTTGACAAAGAAACAAATGGTCACACTTGAACCAAGTGTGTTCTTTTGTTTGTCACCCCCAACCATGCCAAATGTTGCGCATTTAATAGCACAATTATGACCAATCTCAATACTACTATAATATATTTTAGCCAACCATGATACCAATGGTCCTTTGTGGCCAACATGATTGTGTATCTCCTAATTTAGTGTAACTAAAAGAGCTACAATTTTTAAAATTTTGGAATATATATTTTTTTCAATACATTTTAATTTAAAAGTTGATTCAATTTTATCAATAATTTGAGTTAATAAACGTATTTAAATAAAATAAATAAATAATAAATTATTATAGAAGTAGATACATTTAAAATTTTAAATAATTCAATACTAGCATTTTTATACACGTGATGCATGTACGAAATTTTAAAAAAATAAATATGTTTTAATGAGGTTTAAATTGGGTTAACAATTTTGCACTTAAAAGTCAAATATTTACCAAACAGGACGAGGATCTCCGCATGTTTTTTATTAATTCGGGACCAACTCCGTCCAAAGGCTCTCAAAGTGACACGTGGCTCAATACATATCCTCACAATTTGACCTTTATAAATACCGATCAAATCAAATCACAAAAGTATGCTTGAATTACGTTATGATCTAACTTTTTGTAGTCTCATGATATCCTAAGTAAATTCTAATTTAGGCATAAAATATTTTAATTGAAGACCACTTCAACAAGTCGATTGATTTGTATTGCAGGTAAACACATCACCCAACTCGAGAACCTCAAGTGGACCTTATTTGAGTCAACTCATTATGTCATCACTAACCTCAATTCAGATTATGTTTGATTGTATGAATGTATTTATGAATAAAAAAAGTATTAATTAAAAAAAAATATTTCTATTGTAATTGTAGCGTGAAGTAAAATTATTATAAACGTCTAAAGAATAAAGATGGGAAGTAAAAGGTAATTAGATAGTTTATATTTTGAATGTTGGTAGTTATATATATCGATTAAATAGAAATAAATTTATATGCTGCTTATAAAAAGAATCTCTATATTTCGCATAATTACATATTAAATTAATTTCACAAAATCTCTTCTAATTAAGTTAAATAGTATAGAACTATAGATACTTAAGTAATAGTATAGATTATAGAATACAAATAAGATCACAAAAATATATAATAATTTATAAGATCAATCTCAATAAAAAGAACTAAGTGCTTACCAACATCGACAAAAAGACCAAATCCCCACCACCCGCACCCACCCACTACCATGGGGGTGTCGTACTCAATCCGCGCCGCACGTCATTACCCCATTCCTGGGCATAAACGACAAGAAGCAACTCTTGACCCTCATCTCACCGTTGCTTTCACTATACGTGGGCGGTGCAGATAAACCCACTTATCTTCTGGGCATTGGCCCGATGTCACACCAACCCCTCCTACTTCATAATTATTGGTCCAAGCTTCATCCAGATGGACCCCACCTCCATTATTTTACTGCAATATACATATTCATATATGTTTTATATATATAACCTGTGATCCCAGTTCCGCTTGAAAGTCCACAGCAAGACACATGGCGAGATCCCAATAAACATTTGTAGCAGCAGGCCAAAGAGAAAAAGGGGCCCAAAGAAAAAAAAAGGGAAAAAGTAAAGTATTTCTCCACATTTTCTTTATTATTTTTGAATAATAGAAAGTTTACTTTGTGTTTATTTGTCCTTTTATTTTATTTTTTCAGTTTGTACTTATCTCTTAATTAAGACTTCTTTGCCGGTATCTAATTTTCGGACAATTGAGTCAATGATGAGAGCTTGTGCTTAGTTTCTTGATATTTATTTATATATAATATATAAATATATATATATTTTCTTGTAAGAAGTTTGTTGTTTTCACTTTGTGAAGAATCATGCTTTTGCTTTGATCACTTTTAAAGATATTTCATGTGGGCTCGCTTGCATTTGCTTTCCAATTCTGGTTCTGTTCTTCTTTTACCCCCCTTGGGTTGAAGTTTTGGTGGGCTTATTGGAGAATCAGTCGTTTATGTTCGTTGGTTTTGCATATGTATATGTGGGAGTCTGTGAAAATCTGGGTAGATGCTTCTGGAGCTTGTTCTTGAAACTTTATGCTGCGAAAGGGAATGTGCTCAAAATTTGAGATTCTTGATAGTGAATTTAGTGGGAGCTTAGAATTGTGATTTTCTGTTGCCTGAGTTTTCTTATTATATTTGTGTGTCTAATCTGCAGATATATAAATTCTTATACTGCATTTTGAGGTGTATATTTAGAGATAGTATTGCTGAAGAAGGTTTGGTTATTTTTTATTCATCTTATGGTGGTGATTCTATAGTAAAAGGACGGAGAGTTTGATTGAAATGGGGAGTAATATAAACTTCAAGAATTTTGGGAGTGAGCCGCCAGCAGAGGCGGGTGGTGGTGGACGGCTGCCGGGAAATTTTCCTTTGACGCGGCAGCCCTCGATCTATTCATTGACTTTTGAGGAGTTTCAGAGTACGGTTGGAGGAAGTGGGAAGGATTTTGGGTCTATGAACATGGATGAGTTGCTAAAAAGCATATGGAGTGCAGAGGAAAATCAGAACGTTGGATCTACTAGTGGTGGTGGTTGCCAAGAGGGGAGTGGCTATTTGCAGAAACAGGGATCATTGACCCTTCCTCGAACGCTGAGCCAGAAGACGGTTGATGAGGTTTGGCGGGATATATCGAAGGAATATGGTGGGGGAAAAGATGCAACTGGGAGCATCAGCGGATTTGGTGTGCCACAGAGGCAACAGACTTTAGGAGAGATTACTCTTGAGGAGTTCTTGGTGAGAGCTGGGGTTGTGAAGGAAGAGACTCAATTGGCTGCCAAGGCTAAAAATGTTGGTTTTTTTGGCGATCTATCTCGTCCTGTGAATGGTTCAATGTTGGAGTTTGGATATCAGCAGCAGCAGCCGGCTAGAGGGACTGCAGGGTTAATGGGTGGTAGAATTACTGAAAGTAGTAATCAGATTGCTTTGCAATCTGCTACTTTACCGTTGAATGTAAATGGGGCTAGATCTGCTACACAGCAGCTGGGGAGTCAGCAGCAGCTGTCGCAGCCACAACAGCAACCACTCCTTCCCAAACAGCCTACCTTGGCGTATGGAATTCCAAGGAGTAGTCAGTTGGGTAGTCCAGGGATCAGGAGTGGGATTATTGGGATCTCTGATCCAGCAATCAACGATTCCATGGTCCAAAATGTAACGCTACAGGGTGGAGGAGTTGGGATGGTTGGTTTAGGAGCTAATGGTGTTACAGTTACGACAGGATCTCCTGCAGCTTCATCAGACGGGCTTACAAAAAGTAATGGAGATACATCCTCGGTCTCACCTGTCCCGTATGTGTTTAATGGCTGCTTACGGGGTAGAAAAAGTGCTGCTTTGGAGAAAGTTGTTGAGAGAAGGCAAAGGAGGATGATTAAGAATAGAGAATCAGCTGCAAGATCGCGGGCTCGTAAGCAGGTAAAATTGTTAACACGTATGGCTGGTCTATTAGCTTGAGACTTTCAAACGATTACATATGATTTCATGGATTCTATATATTTACTAGTTTAAGACTTCTGGACTACCAGGCTTTATTTTGAGATTGGATATCTCGTTGATGAATAGATTAAAAGAGTCTGTTCTTGGTAACGTTTCTTGCTAATAAGTTTTGTTCAATATTTCTATTTGGATTGCAGAGAGTAGTTGTTTCCATTCGAATGGCTTAATCTTCTTCTGCCACTTCGATGCTACTTAAGTAGTTTTGGGAAACCCATCCCTTAAGCTTTCTACCATCCTTCGAACTTCTGCAGTCCTTTTCTGTCCACTATAGTGTCTTTTGGGATCTACATATGTTTACCCTGCCGATTTTCTAGGTTTTCATTTTTAGTTTTATGCCCCTTGCAAATTGACTGAAATTGGTTTAGTAACTGCTTCCTGGAGCTGTCAAGAGCAGGTAATATCGGATCAATAATCTGTTCAAATTGTTGGCTCCTGATTTGTCATTCCTTGGGACTTCACAAGAAGCTTGAGAATGATTCATATAGTAAATGTTTAGACCAAGCTTTTGGGTTTTGTCTGTCCATATATGGATGTAACCAGCAACCTATTTTATGTTCGGTTTGTGCCAATACTTACTCTCCAAGATCTTAGAAAACAACAAAATGGCCCCTTAATTGACAAAGACATGGATAAAGAAAATAACGATCTTCCATCTTTCTATCGGTCTGCATGTTATCTTTAGCGTTCTGCTTTTATCATCCTTGGATGTGTTGGATTCCATGAACATATAATAAGACAATTGGATATCTCATGCAGCCGAATGGTAATATGATAACGGTCTAGTGTGACAAGAGATGAAAGATTATGACCAGTTACACTTCATGAGATGCTTAATAAGGTCTCATCTGTGGCAAGGTAATGTAGTGTGTGCTCTAAGAAACAATAGTATAAGCTGTAATATGCTTGCAATTACTAAACTAACAGAATTATAGCTCCACCTGAAGTTCCAATTTGGGCTTTCTAAGATGTCTATCTTGCGAATGGTATATGAACTCACTTATTTTCCAGGCATACACTATGGAGTTGGAAGCAGAAGTTGCCAAGCTGAAGGAGGAAAATGAGGAATTGCGGAAGAAGCAGGTATCTCAATTCATATTCCTTATCTCCTTATCTCATGTACATTTTCTCGTTTTCTCCTTTAGTTGACACTTTCCTACTTTTCTTCTACTCTGTAGGCTGAAATAATGGAAATGCAGAAGAATCAGGTAGCACTTTTCTTCTCCTTTAGGGTCCTTGAAAATAATTGTAATGCTATCAGTTTCAAGCATCCTTCGTATTCTCCATTAGTGAAAATCTGATGCAATGGACTCGATCCTTGGAGTTCTTATGTGGCTGCTAGATTCTATTCTACATTCTATTCTATGCAATGCCGTTTTGATAAATGCACCACTCCCCTCCACCCAAGCACGAGTTCCCTCAACAGCATCGGCAGGAAGGCATTTACACTCTATTCAATATATAGACGTTTCTGATAACTTTGCACATTGATTGCAATCTTTATCATGCTAGAGTACCATTTACAAGAAAAATCAAAGAGTACTATTCTCATAGTCTACTTTGGATGCGGGCAGGTTCAGGAGATGATGAACCAGCAAAATGGGAACAAGAGACGGTGTTTGAGAAGGACACAGACGGGTCCATGGTGAACCTCGTTGCTGCAGCATTTGACGCTGAAATATACTTCTAAGAGTGTAAATATTTTATAGGGACATGCTTCTCTTGTAGATCGGTAGAAGTTAGATAAGTAGTGTTTCCCTGTAGAATGTTCTTTACCATCAATCTTCTTTTTGACAGTTAATGTATGCGTCTTTTGTAGTCATCTTGAATTACCATCGTCTGAGCAAAATAGGTAGACTACATCATCTCAAGTATAAAATACAGTCAATTAGGTATCAGTTTATTACAAATACTTGTAGAAGATGTATTTGTTCAGTACAAAACATCCTACTTTTGATAAATATCTTTGTTTGTTGTGTGTATGTACTACTGCCAAACAGCTTCTTTGTATGTACCATAATGTTATATGAAGTTGCTTGCTCTGCTCTCTTTCCTGTCTTCTTTATTACCGTAGTTTTAACATTCTTGAATATACTTCTTGTTGGTGAAAACTTAAACAAAAATGTAAATTACCTTCATAGGTTATGTAGTTTGTATTAGAAACTGAAAAAGTAAAAGATGAAATAATAGTAAGTACAAAATGTGAAATAAAATAGTGTCCTTATCAAATTATATAAACACACCTTTTTATTATAAATAGAGTTAATTATACTTAACACCCCCTTGCTCCAAAAAAATATGAAATACTTTCAGTAATTTCACTCCACATACATGTATTACATTTACCTTTTATATATACATAAGTATACAGGCGAATGTTAGATGATAGGCAAAATTTAATATTTTAATTGCGAACATCAGTATTTTCAGTCTAAAACTTAACAAAAAAAAAGTCAAGATTTAAATAGAGAGTTTCGGGAGGGGGTATAAATGCAATTTTATTTTTTATTTTTAAAAAATACAGTTTCATAATTCTAAAGTAGATTTGAGTGTAATTAACCCTAACAAATATTACAAATAGAAGATCCGACTTGGACAACAGAGCATTAAAAATCTAAAACTATATATATGGGTCGGGTCTTCATAAGGTTCGGTTTAGGGTAACCCTATCTAAACTCATTGAATAACTCTAATATTGAAACACAAATTCAAATTCAATGAATATTATTAAATCAAAATCCAGACCCATTAAAAAAATATAGATTGAGTTTAGATTGGGTCTCTACGCATCAATACCCATGTGTGACTGTGTCTATGTACCCAATTTAAATCATTTTTTTTTTCTATTCAATTTGTTTATTATTTATCAATCGATCTAACTTCAAGTGAACAAATATAAAAAGTTTAAGACATCATACCATTATTCATCAAGCAATATTTTTATAAGATTATTTGTACACGGTATAATAAATGATATATTATTTAAAAAATTCTATTAAAAAAGAGTTATTTTTAAATCGATCTTAATAATTTTGAATTTATTGATAAATTATTAGGAGTGTTAAAAATTCGATTAACTGGTGAAAAACTGGCTGAATCGAATTTCGATTCATACCGAAAACCAAACAAAAAATTCAGTTCAGTTTTCAATTATTTTTTTAAAAAGAATTGGTAAAATTGATCGGTACGATTTGGTTAATTCAGTTAACCATACCGACTGAATAACCAAAATTTAAAAAATTATTTATACAATATATTATAGTTTTATAAAGTATATTAATATATATAAATTGTATTTATAATTTATAAATATATATTATATTATAATAATAAAATTTGATTTCTACTTATGTTACATTTTAAATACAAAAATAAAAAATAATTAAATTAATTATCTGCATATATTTTTCCTTATAAATTCAATATTTTGATTATTAATCGAGTCGAACCAAAAAACTATTTGGTTATAGTTGAACTGAACGGACTAATCAGTACGACTTTGAGTACTCCAAAATTTTTGGTTAACCAAAAAACTAATTTGGTTCGGTTCGATTAATCGAATTGAATACCCCTATAAATTATGGGTAAAAATAAAAAAAAATAATTTAATTAATATGATATGAAGAAAAATGGATTGAAAAAAACAAAGAAAAAGAATTAGGTTTGGATCACACCAGACCCAAACACCGGATCTGATTGGGTCTAGAGATCTTTTGAATAGTGTAAAATGAATTGGGTAGGGTATGAATTTAAATTAATTTCTTTGGGTTCTTTCTGGGTCTGGGGTCTAACTGGGTTCCTATATAATCGGGTTGGGCCAAGATCCGACCTGCGACTGCGCGCTACACTAATGATCCGGGTTGGTCCCACATGGTTAAATGGTTTTCTTGTAAGTTTCGAAATTGAAAGTAGAATCCGCAGTGTATATCTAAAAGACTAAAACCCGCCTATTTTCGTCCTTTGTTGCTCTGCAACCAACCTTCAAAAGCAATCCCTAATTAAACCCTAAAATCCGTCGGCCATTGGAGTAGGGGGAAGGAGACGGCCAGAGTAATCTTTGATTGGTAACTAGTTCCATTCCCTTCAGGATAATTGCTTTGCCTCTTGGTTTAGTTTTCATATGTATTCGTGGAACATAGGTAAAAGAAGTATTAGCTCTGCCCTACTTAAGTAAGAATTTGTGGTTCCGATACTCATGCTGTGATTTTGCTTGGACGGACCTTGTGGAAATTGGTCTACTTCTGTGTTAATGTTTGTTACTCTCTTTCATTTTTCTTTTATTTCGTTCTTTGTTTAGAAATGATTCAGCGTATACATTTTGCTCATGATAAGCAAGCCTCCTTACATTTTGAATTTCGGGAATCTATGGTTTAAAAATTCATGAAGTTGCATTCCTCAAAATCAATTACAATTCCTTACTTTCGAGTTGTAGTGTAAAATTTAATTTTCTGCTAATATTGCAGGCGAACTTGAACTAAATTAATTCCTTGCTTCCAAGTATTAAATATACTGTTCTATGTCTCTTTAAGTCATAATATTAATTATTTATGTACCATTTAAGGCAAGATGCGACTCATTCGGAGTGTTCTTCGACCTGCTAATATTGGCTTGTCTCGTCAGTGTCAAGTAACCAAGACATCAAGTGCTCGCCTATGTCCAGGTAAAATTACATTTCCTATATGGTCCTTTTTCCAAGCGGCATTGCAGATATGGTATCCCAAGGTGTCCGAGTTCTCTATTTCATTGTCATACTTCCTCGGTCCGATTTGGGATTAATAAGTGATTGGCAGTTTTTTTATATTACATGCAGTCATGTTTGTTTGATTTTTATCTATTTAATTTGATAAGAGTTGTTAATCCTAATAATATCGTTTCAGGAAGTTTTTGGCTTCCATTATTCAGATTAAATGATATTTGATGTGGGTTCATTGCAGTGATTGAGAGATCCAGTATAGTGCATGGATCAAATGCACAGTGGTGTGGCAGGTCATATGCTGCCTCTGCTTCATCTGATACTGTGGAATGCAAGAAGGCACGGAGAAGGGTCTCAAAGGATGAACGCAAAACCATGGTGGAAAACTATGTTAACAAGTATGTCTGATTTATATTTTTCCTTGTTTGTCAGTTCATATACGCATTTCACGTTATTTTTCATAGTCACATATCAACTAAAATCTGTCTTATAATAATTATGAAAAGTTTCCTTTCTTGACTTGATATCATTATAGTTTGGTATGATCTGTCATCTGACTGGAAGCTGAAAAGCTGATGCTGGCTGCCTGTCAATTATGTGCTTTGTTCTCACTAGTATCGGTACCTGCAGCCTGTAGGTACTGAAGAATATTGAGGTCATTCTTGTTCATGTAGTCTGTAAGGTTTGCCTCTTTTATGTGTCGATGCAATGGCTTCATTGCTGGTAAAAGTAGTTCCAACCAGAAAGATAAGCTTGTTTCAAAAGTCTAGTCATTCATTCTTAAATGCCATTGAAACTTGTTTCAGTTAATTGTTAATTGTTGGATGATGCTTCAATTTGTATGAAATTTTCATGAAAAGATTGATTTTGAATTTCTTCCTTAGTCCATAGAAGGATAATTGTTTTGAGGTATAAAATACAATTTTTTATATTTTAACTATCAAAATATCCATTTTTTTGGGCATTGCAACTTTACTGTTGAAGGTCCGAGAAATTTGCACTTTATGCCTTTTGAAAGGGTATGAACAAATTGTGCATTGAGTTATTCATTCGTCTCTATAGTTTTGTGTTTGTGCTGCTTTGGAAGTCATGGACTTCGCCTTCATCTAAATTGTTGTTCAGGGATAAGAATGCCACCATGTGAAGAGAGTCTTTAGCAGACTCCTGAAACCCTTTAAGTAGCTCTATCAAGAGAGTGAAGGAGAACAAGATAGCATATAAGACTGAACCAGAATCTACCAACTAGTAAAAACCGAGGATATGATGCTCATTATGGGCGAACTTTTTCTAATATGGTATTGCATATTAGGAATAAATAATTTAAGGTTATAACAAAACATTGTTGAGTAAATGGTAAGTCTAAAATGCGTTATTATGATAAGTTATGTGTAAAATTTGAGAAAATTATGTGGGACTGGTTAACAGGTACAGGGAAATGAATGCAGGGAAGTTCCCAACTGCTTCTGATGCCGTGAAAGATGTGGGTGGCTCTTACTATGTTGTTAGACAGATCCTACAGGAGCTGCAATACAATTCCAAAGTGTCGCCTGTGGATACTAAGGATGCTTCAATGGAGAAAAGTTTCATGAGTAAGGATGAGACACCCACCAAATCTGTAGAAGCCTCTCAAACCAGGGGGCTAGGAGAAGTCAGCCCTATCTCGAAAATGGCCACTGCAAAGTCCAGTTCCAAGAGCCTTAAATCAAAGAAAAGCTCACAATCTTCAATTTCAGTTGAGGAGAGCATAAATGATGAAACCCAACTATCTTCGGCAGTGGTAAGTCTTGTAGTGACTGCCATTTTTATGAATGAGAATCTGGTTCTTTTTTAATAGCATGTGATGATCCAGATTCTAAAACTGATTCTACTGCAATTTTCTGCTTAGAATTTACCAAGTAGTTATCTCGTGGACTGGTTTTTGTGCCCTATGCATATAATATTAGCTTCATTTGATATTGGACCATTTAAATCTCTCTGTTTTTATGTAAGATTGACAGATCAAAAGATGCTGAAACTCAATCTCACCGCCCGATTGATGAACCTAAAAGCAGTCGGCACCCTGATCCTGAACATAAAACAAAACAGGAGATAATACGTGAAGATAAGTTGAAATTTGATGGGTTGCAAACCAAGGCTGAGCCACAAGAGTCAACTGAGTCAGAAATATCGAGAAGGTAATTTTCTCTTTTTCTTAGATTTACCTTGTGCGGGCATCCAAGATCTGAGGTGGTTTTGGATTAAAAGATCTGGACTTGCAGGAAGTATTTGAATTTAAGTATTCAAATGCTTCATAACTCAAAATGGTTACTAAGATTCTTGAAATCAGTAGTTGAAAATTATCCAACCAAAGTGCAAGGGATTTCATACTTTTACTGTCTGGTAAACTGGGTGCCCAACTTGAACCTCCTGAACTCGAGAAAGCCAACCTGTATCTACCCTTCTACTGCTCCTAGAATTGCAGATAAGTTTACCATATTTTCTAAAAGATTTTGCAATGACGGAAATCCAACACATCTGGCTTAAGACTGTCTGATCTCTCTCTCTCTCTCTCTGGTACATTTGAATATGAACATGTGTGTGTGTGAACTAGTACAACTGATTAGCTTGCCTAGGTTGTGCAGTTCTATGCTGGGAATCTCCCATCAATATACTTTGCTCTTTTCTTGCTGAAAAATCAATTATTCTCAATTTACAGGGAGTTGCACAAGGTGCCTACTGAAGTTGCAGAACCTCGAAGCAAAACCTCGGTGTGGCAAAATCTGAAGTCTTTCGCAAATGGAATTTTCAGTATATGGAAGAGATCTTAATTTTGCTTGGGGGATATCAGAAATATGAAATTTTATGTCTCAGCACAACAGAGATATTTTCTGTTCAGGTCATTATCAGAAGTTGAAGTTTATTGTTTCTCCATCAAACAAGGAACTCTAAGGAAACTCCGTTGATCGTGCTGCCATTTGTGGGCTTAAAGGATTGAGATGCACAAGTGTTAGTAAATACATAGTCGAGCTCGCCTCAACTGGATGAATACTATTTCTTAAAGCAGTAAGGTTGTTAAGAGGCATTAGAAGAGGTAATGGTGAATTTACTCGGTACTGGACACTGTTCAGAAAATGAGCTGCCTGCTGTTTGCCGGAAATTTATGAAGATAAAATCAGCACTGCAACAATAATAGAGATAAATTGCGGATCAGCAGGCCAGCTTTCCATAGAGCTTTATGAAGTCCCGCTTTTGTATATTTTAGTAGAATCCCTTTGCCCTTAGTTTGTCCACTCCATTCCTCGTTGCTGCACTAACATTTTTGGGGTATGTGCTTCGGCTATTCATGAACAGAAGTTGGTTTAATGTTTCTTCGTGAACTGATGATTCCCATGAATCTTCTTGATGGTTTCTAACAAGTGGTTATAGTTAATACTTTGCATGTCTTAATCTCTGATCACATTGACTAGGGCTCATGAGCATGTTAATATATTTTAGGCCTCTGTTCATGCTCGACATCCGTGCTTACTATTTGATCTGTGCCCAACCTTGTGCTGTATATATTATTTATCCATATCGTGGTGTAACAGGAAAACAGTTAGTTAATTTGTTTAGACTTTGGATTTCTGCTCCCTGCTTTTGTTTGGAAAGTAATTTTTCTTTTCATACACCCTACCCCATTGGCAAAGAGGCGCAGGCATAATGTGGCGGGAGCCCTGTAAAGATTTATACTCGCTTTGCCGTTTGCTTTTTTACGATTTCATTTTCTGTCTTGTCAGTATGTTATGTGAAAAACAAAATAGATATTTGTTTTACTTTTCTCTACAAGGAATAAAAACTTTTCTTGTTTCCAGACTATTAATTATCGTAAGGCATAATGCATTTTAGTCTGTCAAAATATGTTCTCTAATGTAATATTTGATATGGCATTTTCTAATATATTAAGGTGTATCGACTAAATGATATTCTCCTTCGATTGGTAACAAAATAAATCATCACTTCCAGATTAGCTGCTCGTTTCTGCATTGAAAGAGTGGATATAGCATACATATGAGAGATTAGTATCAGATGTCATTAATATCATGTATAAGCCTGAGCTACTGCAGGAGATTGGAAACGGGATCTCTCAGTTAACTTTCAATACCATTCTAAGGTAGTATACATAGAATATTGAGTTTATATATATTGAATTTGAAATACACTTTGCAGAGTGATGACGTACTTAAGCTTTCTCCAGTAATCTAGTACCACAATATTGCTGTTACCAAAACCGATACTCACCTAGGACTAAAATCAATTGTGGCTCCAGTTCTGACTGAAGTACGCCTCCTCTCAGAAGAAAGGTCCCCGTCATCCAAGAAGATTAGCTGTATGTTGTAAAATTTCAAATCACTCAACGAGGAGCAGAAGAGAAGGGTTGGTCTACTTCATCTAAATCTTTAATACATCCGCAACATCAATTTATTCCCAAGACCACATGACCAGAATAATTTCAGGGCAGTGACTCACACAGATGCCAGCTGAGCCTTTTTCCGTGTACGAATCCTTTGCACAACTGTCTGAACCCTGTTTTGCTGACGATACAATGACAGACTCGATAATGCAGAAGCATGCTTTGTAGTTTCACCACTTGATTCTTCAGAGACTGAAACCAGTGGCGACACCTCTGGCAAACAATCAATACCTGCCAAATGCTGTACCCACTTGTATGGCCGTGAAGTTCTGCTTTCATCAAATGAGAGAGAACTTCCAATGAGGAGCTTCGCTGACTGCAAAATGTTGCAAAACCTTATTATTATAATTGGAACAGAACATGATTCAAGTTTATCATGGCACACAATACAACAATGTAACCTGCTGAGGGAGCTCTAGGCCAGTGTCATCAGGAAATAAGTTGCATAAGATATCATTTTCAGGAACTTCTTCAGAATCCTCAACACCCACGCACACAATGTTTAAATTTATTAAGAACTCAAACTTCAAGGTGATGAGTTTTGCTGGATTCATGTCTGAAGCTTCATCGTTGTTTATGTGGAGGATAACTTTAAGCGGATGACTTTGATATATTCCAGAATGGTCAAGATTTTCCTTGCTTGGCACCTTCTTCGGCCGCTTGCTCCTCCTTTGACCATCACCGTTGTCATCTGGCACATCATCCTCTAACTTGGAGTTCACCAAGTTTGTTGACATAGCTGAAAATTAATAGGTCACATAAAAGTAAGATAGCAGGATCATCTGACATGCAGCAATATGTATACGTATACAATTCTCTATAGAGAGAAAGAGAGGAGAGATAGAGGCAAAACAAACAAGTAAAAACCTAATGAAGACAACTCCTCCCATTTCACCGTGACTTAGAATCTGAACTCTACAGGAGGAAATTATATGATCTTTTGCAGGTAAACAAGCCAATATACTAATCTATTCACACTAAGATTCCAGTTTTGATGTCAACAACAGAGATTTCCAGGAAAGAAAGACAAACACAGAAAGAGTAAGTTTCCAGTTCAACTCCCATATAAAGGAAAAAGGTGCTTCCATAGGTGATCTTTTCACCTTCGGACAAAAGCAATCTCGCATTCCTGTTGTTTCAAATTTCTTTCTAATTTAAAAAGGAGAATAGCTTTTGATATCTGTGGATACATAAAATTAAATGCGGTCACTAGTCGCTCATGAAACCATGTCCCAGGACAGGGGTTCATTGAATTGGCAATGTGCTCTGCTGCATAAAAGCCACATCTTTCCAACAATATATCGCGTGACAAATAGCAAGCGAGACCATAATCTAGGATGTCTTATTGGAGTAAGCTTATTAAATAAAAACATCAAATCTGACCCGTTAACTTAGTAATTATTAGGTACGCTTGGTTACCAGCATCCTTGTTAGCTAGCTGACGGGCGAAAGCCTGTGCATCCTTTACATTTCCTGTGATATCCAGCTCAATATTCTCTCCAAAAGCTTCCTTTTGAGCAAATAACTGGGAGTAAATGACATAGAGAGGAGGTGGAAGCAACTCTGCTAATTGGTGCTGCATTAGTTTCTTGGTCTGCGGAACCCCCAACTGATGTTGAACAGGCAAGGATGCTTTTTTGAGAGCTTTAAGCTGTGAAGGGAGACTTGACAAAAACTTTTTCCTGTTAGCAATTGTCTCTTGGAGAGCTTTCTTTTGTTGTTCCAATTTTTCACGAAGCTTGCATAGTTCTTTGCGCTGAAAGAGATGAGCGTATAAGTATTTACGTGGTGCTTCCACATCTATTAAAACACATACTCGGGAGAACAGATGGAATCACAGGAAAGCGATGGAGGGAGGAGGGTTCGATGGAAAGTAAACAAAAAAGGGAGTTCCGATGAAGTATGGCGTTTCAAAACAGTGTCATGATAGAACTTTGTACAAAAGCTATAAATCCTTATTTCTTTGCTGTGCCTCCCTTAGAAATTTAACTAACAAAGTTACAGTTCCTGTATAAAGTACTGATGCCTGAAACTAAAATCTGCAATATCAGTCATAGCATTTATAACCACCATCCACATTATAAGATGGACTTGGAGAAGATCAGGCTGACAAAGAAAATAAACATTGTTATTAAAAACTCAATAAACATGCCTGGAAGAGCTCATAGTTGAGCCTTTTAAGCATCAAATCATGTGTTCTATCAGTTGACAATATGGAGCGTTTAATATCTTCTGGTGCCTCTCTGATGAATTCTTCCTCAGGTATAAGTTCAATGCCAGGATATTTAGTTGTGAATTCTTTGCAAGCTTTTAATGCTTTGACATAGTGATGTTTCTCATACATCAAGTTGTGGAGCTGCAACGTTGTCAATTCTACAGGTGCTTTAGCAAGTTCTGTTTCAGCTTTAACCCGGTCTTCCTCAAGCAGAATAGACCTATTTACCTGCTTCAAGAGCATTCAGAACCTAATAAGCTTATCTAACAAGCAAAGCTGTTCACCACATAATTGCAACATGAATTATCCAGAAGCAGCCATCTCGAACATTGAGATTAGTTATAATATCACTTGAAGCTTTTAACAATTTGTTAAAACTGGAGAAAACATATTCCTGTCCATTTCTCAGTTTCAACTTGTAACCGTTAAAATGAAAATCTTTAATCGAAATGTCATGTCAGTCCCATCCTTCACAATAACAGCCTTCGACCAGCAATTATTTTCAGTAATTGACACATACGAATCACTAGAATCCCTCAATCACAATAAACCCTAAACCCAACAAATCCGAGACTCCAACAGCAAAAGAAAAATAATACAGCACAGTGAACGCGCATCGAAAATGCTACAAGAGATATAGCTCCACATAATCAACCAGACCTGACGCAGCGTGACAAAATTGAGGAGAATTTGAGTGACGACTTCTCGGAGCTCAGATTTGGGCTCAGCTTCTTTCTTGATAGCCAGCATTTTTGCGACGATTTCCTCCGCGGAAGCTTTGCACCGTCGCAACATATCATAGAGCGCCGCCACGTCAACATTGCGCTCCGTCAGTACCCCGTCGGGCTCCGCCATCGTCACCTCCATCTTTCACTCAATTCGCAAAATTACGCGCAGAACTCCTAATACTTATGTTGAACCGTATCACCTCATAGAGACTACGGTATCTTTTCTATGTTTGAAATTATAATGCATCGCATATTTTGATTTTGTTTTAAAGTTAATCCTTAAATCTTATGCCTGATTTATTAATGTGGCTGTAATTGAATTTTCTATTTTAAATGCTATTATGTTTTATATTTTATTTAATACACATGAGTGCTATTAATAATAAATAAATAATATAATTTTTATACTGAAGCGTGTCTTTGTGTATTAAAGGAAATAACAAAATATGAGTAAGTAGCAATTTATCCTCTTACTATAATATTGAAAATGAATAAATTACCACCCTATAAAAAATAAATAGTAATTTAACCCTCTATATTTTAAAAAATAAAGTAATTTATTACCTTAAAATATGATCAAAATCTAATCAGAGTTCTCTTTTATTTAAAAAAAGAAAAGAAAAGAAAAAAGAAACTGAAATAATGTTTGGTTTTATTTTTAATTTATTTTGGGGTGTTTTGTGGAGATAGAGAGAAAAAAAAATAAATAAAAATAAGTTAGAGATAACGTGTATGTTTGGATTTATTTTTGAAGATAATATAAAATAAGTATGGTATGTTTGATATTGGGTAGTGGAGAAACAAAAAGTATTGTTCATTGTCAAATCATGTCTCTTATATATATATTTATTATATATATAAATATATATACAATTTATTAGTTGTGAGTGGATTAAAATAAATATTATTTTTTAATTAATTGTATTTTTTGTACAAAAAATAATTAAAATTATTTTAAAATAATAAAAAATATATCTAAAATTTACAAAACCAAACAAGTCAAACAACTCTATATTTTGGGCCATCTTCAAAATAAAAACCAAACATAGTGTGAAGTTTGAGTAGAAAGAAAAATATTGGAAAAATTAAAACATGGTAACCCATATAAAGAAATTTATGCTACTCTTGTATTTTTAATTTCGAGACAAACAAACATTCATGTTACAGAAATCCTAGTGGAGGTACAACTAACACTTGACACTACTGATGATGAAAAGGTAAATGCCTATGCCTATGCCTATGCCTATTCCTCTGAGGAGGTTGTCTGTGAAGCAGACAAACATTTTGGTCTTATCAAAAAGAGGTAGACATTGATTGCCTTGCATGGAGTTCCCATTTCAAACTCTTGTAACAACACAACTTGTGACTACACTGCAACATCTCAATTCCAGACAACAACCCAAATTTGTAATGACAGAGTAAAGACATTTTGACATGAGTTGCAGTGGCATGTGCTTACTCACGACTAATAATAACATGTATCTCGCAAAACATACTATAACCATATGATTCTAGTATTTCAGACCAAATAAATAGAAAAAAAAAAAAAGTATATGCAGAGAATAATTAATAAATAATGGATTGGAGGAGGATGAGATGAGTAGTTGTAATGTTATTGGGATGTGGATTGAGCGGAATGAGAGTGGAGCCTGTCCCTCTCCTGCTTCTTCTACATAAATAAAAGCGGTGAGGCCCAGGAGGCAGCCCCTCACGAGTGGGAAGGGGACGCCTCCTTTTCATTTACTTTTCCCCTCACTGACAAGTCAATTGCTATTAAATGCTCAACTCTACCTACACAACATCTTCATTATTCCCTGTTGAATCAAAACCAAATTTTCGGTAATTAAATTACATTGGTATTTTTCTGTGATTAGGACAAACTGCCTAAAATATTCACTATTTTTGTGAAATTATAGCTACATTTTTTAACGGGACTGTTAGTGAAATGTTTTTTCTTTTTAAAGTTATGTTTGCGTAAATGAGAAAGTAGTGGCGAATAATGAGATAAGGGGAAGGAAGTGGAGGAAATAGGAAGTCATAATTGATTTAAATTATTTAGAGGGGAGCGGGAAACATTGCATGCAGATGGTAATGATATTGGTGGGCAGTTTGTGTAGAGAGCAAAAATGTGACAAATCATGGACACGTGATGAGAGCATTTGGGTTAGGACATCATTGCTTCAACATATATTTTTCAGATTAAGGCCATTTTTTTTTTCTGTATAATAATAATACAACTATATAAATTATATATATTTGGTTTTTAGGGGAAAATTAAAAAAAAAAAAATCATATTTGTACTCTTCCTTGTTTCATACCATTTGGAAGGAAGGTAGTTGGTAGTAGTTATGGTGTTAGCTTTCACCAAATAAAGTCAACTCCCCATAGATAATTCCCTACAAGATTCATTAATTAATTTTGGGAAAAAAATTATTATTATTATTTTTACAAATATATTGTTGAACTTGTGGTAGTCGCCATTTCAAATAACAGGTTTTCAATTTCTCGTTTCATATTGAATTTCATATATAATTCATTCACCGCAAGATATGACGTGTTTAAGTCGATAAAATATCAATGAACTTCTCTTTTCAACTCATAAAATATCCTCAAATAAGTAAATATAATTACAAACAGGAAAGTCGAAACACAAAACTTAAATAGCTTTTAAGAGTTTAGGAGTTTGCAGGATGTTTTTACTCGATCAATTGAAATTAACATTATCGTTTGATTATTTATGCATTTTGTGGACTTTTAGTAAGTCCATTATTTTTTTAAAAAAACTCAGTAGCTATCAGAAGACATATGCTTATAATTTTCAAATTATTTAAACTAACCCTTGAAATTGAAGTGAATGTTACTTGGAAATTGAGATATCAATGGACTTAATTTTTCATGTACTCCTTTAACAAACAAATAGACCTACACCTTTTTTGATTAATAGATTAAGATCCATAACGCTCTTACTTCATATACGCAATCTAAATTTTTGGAAATATTTGGTCAGGTGTCAATTTAGTTGTTCTAGTGACTTTACATATAAATATCATGTTTATATTTAAGGAAAGTAGTCATTTGTAATATATGGACGCAACTACTAAGACATAAATATATAGGGTATATCCTAGCTTTTATATTATTTTTGATATACCATATTTTTATATGATTGGGCTATATATATAAACATATATTCTTTTTACATTCATGTGAATTATATTTATGCATTTCTATTGTAATTCCGAATAGATATATGGATTAAAATGAAATAATTTCGTATTAACAATTCCAGGCAAAAAAAAAAAAAAAAAACAGTAAGAATAACATAAAGGAGACAAAAAGTTAAAAAAGGCTCATTATTTTGGAGACATGTCGAAATTAGGTTTGTTGACTTTGTTGAATTCTTTATTTTAATTAATTAACACATCAAATGTCGTGTTGATATTGAATCAAGCATGCAGTTGTGGTTATTTCAAGAATAGTCTGATTTAGAGGTGCTTGCAATTTTAGAAAATAAATAAATTATTGGGCTTGTTGAAAGATTCTCAATTAAATTTTTTTTATGCTTAAATTAATCGGGAGAAAAAAAATTGAATAATATCTCAAAAAATGATAAATTTTGTGCCCAAAATGGTTCTACAATATTTATAGGACCAAATGTATACGGGTTCATATATCGTGATCCCAACTTCAAAGTATTGAGTGATTGACGATTGTAATTTCAGATCATCGAATTCGATCTAATCCGAATCGATTGAAGAGTGCAGAAATCATTGTGATGTTTGGATATTTTGACATTCTATAAAAAATATTTTTTTGTTAGATATATATAAAAGACGTATCTGAATAGGCGTATTTGGTAAGTCACAAATTTATTTTTATAACAATAATCAATAGAGAACGTTGGTACAACATACTTACTCATAGGATTAATTAAATTCAGCTAATTAAATGTCAACTAAAATATTCCCAAGTCCACAAACCCCATTCCCGAATTTCACTTTTACTTCACCTTTTATTTTATATTTTTCACAGTGAATGATTTTACTTTTTACTTGTTCATGTGTTACCGCAATCAAAGCCAAATTACCCTCAAGAATCCAGTCAAAATTTTCAGTCAAGACAAGAAAGCGAGAACCCCATTTTCCCCCAACATAGAAAGTAGAGAATCCCACTTAAAAACTTATGTTAACAGAACATCATGATTAAGACACCATCCCTTGATCCCCTCAAAGTCCAAAAAGCACCGTTTTTTACGTAAATCCATAGGCTAAAAATTTCAACACACACCCACCATTTTTATAGTACTACGAAGTAATGCCAACAGAGGTTGTATTCAGATTTTTCATGTAGCCAGTAGTAGCCTACCCCCCCTTCTCTCTCTCTCTCTCTCTCTTTCCCATCCAAGAATGCCAGAGCCGGGTTTTCAAGATTTGAGATCGGGCTTCCGGGCCAGAGATATAAGCCCGGATTCTGTCATTTTCACTGCTGAATCCAACTTCAGTCTCTTCTCTTCCGCTTCTGCTAGTGTGGAACGCTGCTCTTTCGCCTCTGATGTACCTGATCAAGACTCTGTTGCCTCTGTTGTTTCTCAAGTAATGCTAGATTTCCTCCCATTTTCACCGCATTTTTCTTTTTTAATTTCCGTTTCACTTTGTCTTGACATGCATTTTGAGAAATTATTCGTATACATGGATTAATATACATGTTGTACTTGTGAAATCTGCCTCAAGTTGGTACCTTTCTTGTGTCTTCAGATCTTCCGTCTGTTCTTTTCATTTAACAAGTTAAATGCATGTCAATCTGCTTTTGCTTGCTGGAAAACATAAGATGAATGAATTTGGTGTCGACCCTGAAAGGGAAATCTTTCTGGCAATTTGCAGTCATTGTCCTTTTTATTTGGGCTCTTTCAGGTGGGGAAATGCGGGAAAAATCTACGAACTAGATTTCACAGATGGGTTTTGATTATTAACATTTGATGGATTCTGCTACTGTAGTAAAACGTAGTTCTTTTCAATTCGCAATAACTATGTCTAGTTCGAAGGGAGGTTGAAAGTTGAAATTTTGATTTGAAACAGCATTTGGCTGGGCATGAATTGTCTGAGGTAATGAGTGGTCCAGATCCAGATCCAAACAAAACCACTCTAGTACAAAAGAATAGCATTAGCCTCAGCAGGAAAGAAAAGGCTAAAGGTACGGCTTTTACACTTTTCTTGAGTTTGAACTCTGCTGTTAGCTGGCTGGCTTCCCCTAATTGACCCTCCTCCATTGCTGAACTGGAAAGATCAAAATTTAAAATTTTTTCGATCAAACTACTGACTGTTTGTCCTCCACTGTGACTTGTGTACTTAGCTCACAAATTAGATAGCAGTGAGGCTGAGACGACAGAGGATGAAAATATAGCCATAGATTCTGCAAGAAATTCATTCTCTCAAGCTCTTAAAGGTATTTTACTTGGTGCATTGTGTTTGATGTCCCAATTCAAGATGCAATGTTTCTGCTGTTCATAAATTCACTTTCTATTTCCTGGTTGGGTTTATTTGATTAGAATGTCAAGACCGAAGGTTGAGATCTGAAATTCTGTTGAAAAAAACAGACCGTCGAAGACCTGCTTCTCTTGATCTTAACAATTCTGTGACTAACGTTGTAAACTCCTCCTCACCGAGACTTGGAGCCATGAAAAAAACTTCTACTTCAACTCGCAGAACTGGTACATTTCCAAGCCCTGGAACACCTAACTATCGACACCCGAGTGTTGGGATTCAAAAAGGTTGGAGTTCAGAACGTGTTCCGCTGCAGACGAGTGCAAACCGGAGGAATTTAAATACTGCATTGTTGCCTTACAATAATGGTAGGACTTTGCCTTCGAAATGGGAAGATGCAGAGAGGTGGATTTTTAGTCCTGTGTCAGGAGATGGTGCTGTGAGAACTTCATTTCAGCAGCCACAGAGGCGGCCCAAATCAAAGAGTGGGCCCCTTGGGGCTCCAGGGGTTGCTTACTATCAATTGTTTTCTCCCGCCGCACCCATGTTTGATGGGGGGAATACAGGAAAAGTAATGGCAAATTCACCATTTTCCGCCGGAGTAATGGCTGCGGATGGAATGTCAATTCGATATGGAGGCTGTGAAGGCAGTGGAAACTTCCGTGTGGGCACTGAGCCTTGCATGGCTAGGTCAATTAGCGTTCATGGATGCTCTGAAATGCTAAGCCAATCATTATTGCCGGGCCACCAGGGTAAGACATTGTTTCTTCTTTGGCCTTTCCTTCGAAAAGGTTTTGCTTATGTCAATATGATATTATATTATATTATTTCTTTTGGCTCTAATCCCACCTTGTGTTGTTTTCTATTTGTATTTCTGAAGAAATGTTTTGATGCATTGAGAGAACTGTTTTGATGCATCGAGTCAAATGTGGTCTAAAATAACACAACGCGTCATTGATGAGTCTAAGATTTATGCTTATAATTCAAATGAGATTGACAATAGCATATCACTTAATAATTGCTGGTTTCTTGTCCCTATTACTCCTGTCTATGCTAGGACCTAGATTTATTGGTACTCTTTTGCATTTTTTTAGAGCACATTCATATTAATCTTGATTCCCTTTTATGTATTCACACAATGCCTATTCTAGATGTCAAAATAGATAATTTATGTGATTCTCTGATTGTTGGTATTTTGTATTAAAATATATAGACGAGAAATATGATGGTACAGAAGATGCTGCGAACAACATTTCTCGGGTCGTTTCGAGGAGAGACATGGCCACTCAGATGAGTCCTGAAAGTAGCATCCAGTCCTCACCTAGGAGACTCTCATCATTCTCTCTAGCAACTCCGTCTATCCTACCCGTTGCAGAATTGCATAGTACAAATACCTCAAGACCAGATATCAGGGATGTTCCGGTTGATGAACGAGTCACGATGACAAGGTGGTCCAAGAAGAATAGGGGTAAAACTCCTGGAAGGGGCAGTCGAAATGCTGATGACTGGAAAAGGAAAGCTGTGAACATTCGGTCTGCTAGTTGGGAAGTTTCGGCGGAAACGTCTAAGAGTATTTCAAAGTAATTTTATTTAGTTGATCACTCTCATTTGGCTTGTTGAAATATGCTTTTGAGGAACCAGTGCAAATGATCCCAGCAAAGAACCTGGTACAAATTAGCAGAAATTAAAAAACCTAAATGGTCTGCGAAGATTCTGAATCTTGCAATCTTAATACCTAATTTAAAGTCATAATATAAGTCATTTCCTGTCTGTGTGTATCATCTTGTGTCTTTCTAGTTTTACTGGTTGTTTTTCTTATGATCCACTGTTATAATTAACGCACGACATGCAATAGGTCATGTTTCAAAAAGTTAACTTAGCAAGAATGATGAAGTAAAATTTTTGGATGAAACAATTTTTCTGGAGTATTTAGGTAATTATAGAGCGCATCCATGTTTGTGTCTCCTGTGTTTTTTATGGAATATATTATCATTTAAATCTATGCCTTTCTTTGTTTGTCTTGTTCCTTTTCATTGTTTCGAACTTTTTATTGTTTCTTCGCTTTAGTAGACAAAATTTTGAGTTTCATCGACTCCTGATAAAGGAATCGTTCACTGATGAAACCAAAGAAGACGAAACGCATGTTACAGCCATTTATGGGTCTTACTACCCCATTTCAGGATACAGAGGGAGGAAGCCAAGATTACTGCTTGGGAGAACCTACAGAAAGCAAAAGCTGAGGCTGCAATAAGAAAACTAGAGGTATTTTTCAGCTGCCATCAAACTTCAAAAAACTTTCCAGTTTTGTCTGAAGCCTACCAAACATCAGCAGCATTTACCTTTATATCTTAGAACTGAAAACTTTCTGTTTCTTAAGCAATAAAGAAAAAATCCAAAACCACCAATCTGTTTTTGCCCAAGAATTATGCATTAGTTTTACTCAATCTCATCGATATTCTTTCCGCATCATGAAATTCAGGTTGTTAGTGTGGCTTTCATCAATGTGATTATACGTTAACCAAAGAAGGTAAAAATTTGCGAAGTTGATTGATTTGTGTGGTTCAGATGAAACTGGAAAAGAAGAGATCATCATCCATGGACAAAATAATGAATAAACTGAGATCTGCACAAAAGAAGGCCCAAGAAATGAGGAGCTCTGTGCTGAACAACCAGGCTGCAAATCAAATTTCAAGGCCATCCGACAAAGCATTATCCTTTCGTAGGACTCACCCGATTGGTTCACTGAGTGGATGCTTTACATGTCATGCTTTCTAGTGCATCCTAATGTTATCTTGGTCAGAAACGGGCTTCATGATGTCAGGTAATGCAAACCATGAAAGAAATTGAGTCATGGTAATCTGTAACAATATTTATGTCTTCTGTGAACTTTAACCTTAATGTTTGGTTTTCTTATTGGTTTAGGCACAGTGGAAGTGTGTGCGTAATGACATTCCGACTCTGAATGAAGTTGATTGAGTCTTGCAGCCCGGAGTATTTGGGAAAACCTACAGTGGTGTCTGGAATTCAGGTAGGCTATAAAAGCAGCAATGCTTTGGAATAGTGATGTTTGTATTTGTTGTAATTAGTATGTATATCAAATTGAGATGTATCCAGCCAGATGTGAAGAAGAGATCCATTTATTCATAGGTTAACAGACCAGTTAATCTACCTGCACTCCAGGCCTTTGGGCTGTGTTGTGTTGTTTACCCTTGTATGTAATTTCAATTTCTTGCTCAGCTCATTAGTACATGTCCAAACTATTACCTATTTATCACCTCTTATATTGTTGTGTGTGTGTGTATACATTGTGCCTTTTGTAGTATTTCATCTGTAAGAATTATTCATAACGAAGCAAGAGGGCTACGGACAGCTCTAGAAATCTTCACTATGTTTGTTTTCATTTTCAAGTTATCTCTGGGACGAGTTAAAATATACTTAATGTTTGCCATCATTCAGAAATACCTTATTTAGGTGTTTTAAACTGTTTTAGCATAAATACATACATATATATACATAAATATATATAAAAAAGACATGATTTGACAATGAATAGTAATTTTTGTCTCTAAAAACACAACATTAAACATACAATACTTATTTTAAATTATTTCCAAAAACAAATCCAAACATACATACTATCTCTAACACACACTTATTTATCTTTATTTTTCTCTCTCTATCTTTGCAAAATACAACAAAACACTCAGAAAACGAATCCAAACATTATGCTTTTGTTTTGGGGTACGAGGTAGATATTTTGTTTCTCACAAAAGATAATTTAACAATTCAACGGGGACCAAATTTTTAAAATTCAATTTGTTTAACTATAAGATATATATATATATATATATAGGAAAAAATACAAGCAACCCCCTTGTGATATCGTAAATTAGCAAATTACTCCCTTATAAAAAAATAAATAGCGAGTTACCTCCCTATATATTTTAAAATGCAATAATTTACTCCCCTATGATTTTTAAAATGAAGCAATTTACCTCCTTGTATAAGGAGATAAATTGCTTTATTTTAAAAAGTATAGGGGGATAAATTGCAATATTTTTTCATAGGAGGGTAAATTGCTATTCACCCTATATATATATAATTAAATATAAGCACTGAGGTGTATTTTTTTTAAAAAAAAAAAATAAAATTGGGGTGATCACAATGCCCATTTTCTTTACTGTCTTAAGAAATTTTAGTACTCATCGCACGACAAATGTAATATCATGTGTGACGTAACCGAATGGATATATAAAAGTTTAGTTCAAAATTATCCCTTTTTACCAACTTTCAAGCTGCGTTCTTAACTATACTTCAACTTTGAATTATGGTTGTGAAAAAGGGAAACGAAATAGAAAAACAAAAGAATTAATATAAAGTGTAAAAGTACCTTTATTTAATATACAGAGCAAGCAACACAAAATATATAATTTAAACTTGAAGGGAGCAATTTGTGTGTGCAGTCTAGTCATGTTTGAGATTTTGATTTGGTCCCTGTCCCTGAAGATGAATGGATGAGGGTAATTTCCCTAACCTAGTGAGATTAACATAATCAACTGGTAAATGATTGATTAAACCTGGGACTACCAAAGCTGCTACCCTAAATAATTTCATTACCCATCCTTCTTTGTACTCCTCGCCCTTTCTCCAGGGCAAGATGAAACTTCTAATCAACTCATAAACTGCGTTTAAGATCTTGGGTACAACGTAAAGCACCGAGAAGTAGTTCTTGTTCGGTTCCTCCTCTAAAACCTGCACTACCCATTCAAATGTTTAATATCTTTTGTCGTAGAGAACGATATTCAGATGTTAAAATCAAGGGATAATTATATTGATACTCTCGATGTTTATAAAAAAATTTAAGATAAATAACAACAAGCTTTCTTGAAACTTATTATAATTACAAATATTTTCTTGTGGTTTAGAAAATTACCAATATCATTGATTTTAGCAGTCATCTAACAATTAGCTTAATTTGTTAGTTTTCGTTATATTTTCATCCACTTTTTGTGATGAACTGCCCCGAGCGACGATGCGGTTTATGAATTATAATTTTATTTACTTTTAAAAAAATTTATATCTCCTTTTGAAAATTATTTTTGCAATTTAAATTGCTGATGCAACAAATTAGCTACACGAATATTTATATATATGAAAATTAAGTTAGACAATTAATGTAAAAAGAAAAATATTAAATATGGAGTATCAGGATTCAGAACTCACCTGGCCTTTGTAGCAGCTGTTGAAGTACAGACACGGGCCGAAATGCTTGAACATGAAGGTCTTATCATCATATGGCAACCTAGGCACCACGTCGTTGGAATACACAAACCTAAAATACTTCACATCATACGACGTCATTTTGCCCTTCATATACTCCCCGAATTGCTCATTCCCCACTCTTGGCTGTCCGAAAGTGTACACTCCCTCCAATCTCTGTAGCAGCAGTTCCTCTTGGTGTATTGCAAGAACACTAGCGCACAGAATTGCTAGTGCCCCTCCCAGGCTGTGCCCTGTCAGTATGAATTTTGCGTCTCCATTCTCATGGATTAGGGTTTTCAGCCGCTCCCTGATGGTGTAGTAGGCAAACGATTTTCCGGCCGGGCCCGGAGGGATTTCTTTCGGCCAACCTGTGGATTTTTGTAAACCTAGGGCTTTCATGAACCCGCCGTGGATCTTTCCGACGCCCGGAAACTCGTACCACGATATGTCGACGTCCGTTCGCCATGCGTCGGCATCGAAAGGCTCCGTGCCTCGGAAGGCTACGACGATTAGGTTGGGATTCACGTTTTTGTCTCGGAACATCATCGCATAAGTCGTGTTTAGTTCCTGGAAATCTGCAAAGGGTTGTTTTTCGTTTTTTTAAAGATACATTATATTAAAATAATCTGAAAACTAATAGAGTATAATTAATAGAATTTTAAAATAAATATACATTTAATCAAATTCTATTAACATAATCATTCTCTTTTAATATGATATTACAATGAATAATACATAATAGATGAAATTATTCATATATGTTCCAATAAAAAAAACAACATACTATTCTGTTATTAAAAATAAATTAAATATTTATATTAGTAAAATTCAAATTCATGATCTATTAATTACAAAACCTCAAATTTTACCACTGGAAGATGGGATCATTAAAAATTCAAATCAATGGTTAGAACATCAATTGAAACATCTGAAATGAAACAAACGGACACATGCCGGTATGACTTTTTATGCGAAACTTACAAGCTACACCTCTTCAAAATGGGGCAACCGTGTCAATACTACCAGAGAGGTCTGCCCTCCAATAATGTCAGTAGTAGCACACAATGATACGCAATAACACAATTAGCAATTAATTACATAAATAATTAACTAACTCTTCAATTAACATAAGTCTAATATAACAATTATCAATAATTTTTTCTTAATTCGACTGAGTTTTGCGAGAAAAAGGCAGCTGCATTTGCTCTCATGATGAGGCAGTTGGAATGACATTATCATCAACATTTATCTTAAAATATCGATTTCTTACCATTCCAAAAGTCGTAGAACTCCACGAACTCCATCTGTACCAGATGATAAAAGGGGAAGTTAATTAAGAGTGCAACCTACGTACCTATTAATCAGATATCGTGAAAAACTATAATTCTACTATTTTTATAGGATTAATTAACGTACACCACAAATAACTGGATTAGTATTTACAAATTACTACTATTTAAAAATTATAGTAAACTAGTAATATCTACTATGATTAAAATAAAGGAACGTGAAAATTCAATTGTTGATCATGGTTAATTAATTAATATTTATCATAATTTTTGCTATGTTTAAAATATTTATCATAATTTTTAGATATGATTCTAATGTTCTGGTTTAGCCTACTATAGAAACAACAGTTAATAGCTAGTTGTTGCATAGCTACATACTACAGTTAATTAGTAGTAGACACATTCTTTTATAATGTTTGACTATAATTATAATAAATCACGGAAAAAAGATTATAATAGTTTTAGTGATAATGAATCATAAAATAAACAAATTATGATGAAGCATATATACGTACCTGCCAATGATGTGTGACGATATTTCGGACAAAGGATTCATTCTCGTAGGATAATTTGGAAGCCATAATAGCCAGGGATGCGTTGTATTTTTCATGATTCCTAATGCTTCTGTCCAAATTCCATCTCTTGTCAGTGTATCCAACCACTGATATGAAGCCTGCTGATGATTTATCTGGCCTCACCAACCTCCCTGTGTATGAAATTACATTAATTAATCACATTCTTGAATGAATTCGAAGAGCTTCTAAATTTTTTTCTATACAATTAGGCTTTGTTTGGCTCGTGTGAGTAAATCAGGTATGATGGAATTGTGTAGGACGAAAATAAAATGATAAGTAATCCCATCGATCAAATCTGTTACATAGTATTTGGCTTGACGTATTATATATATGTGTGATTTCCCAGGTGATAATATAATATATTATTTGATTAAAGAGATTAAAAATTAAGTATTATTAAATATAATTTTTTTTAAAGGTATCATTTTTTAAGTTATTTTTATTTTAACATTGTAGTTTTTGAATAAGTATAAAAGATAAAAATTTCTCAACATTTATTGAAAGACAACTTTTAAACTAATAATTCTTGTGGAATATTTTTATTTTATTTTTTCTACATTCCTGTGAAGCAAAATTTCAAAATAGACATGCAATAAAAATTTAAAAAAAAAGAGAATGAAGGTCTAATTTAAAAAAAAAAATTATAAAAGTATGTGAAAAATTCTATTTTTTGAAATTTATTAATCAATCAAAACTCAAATATAATTCTCAAAAGTCACAAAAAAAAAAATTTCCACCATTTTTTATTATTAAATATTATAATTTAAAGTACAATATATTTTTAAACCTACATGTATTTCACAAGTAAGAAAAAACCCAAAGTGAAAAAGTGATTTGCCTGAAGAAGTGAATAATAATCAACCAACTTGATAATGAGTGAGTATATGGATCAAAAAGATCATGTCAACTTTAAATAGATGCCAGAATATAAAGAAAAATAATAATTATATTTTAGACTAATTAACGGCATAGTGTACCCCACCTCTAAGGATATTTCAAGAAGACATATACTAATGTTAAAAAATATTTAGGTGCACCAATCAAGAAGGTTTTACGGATATTTAACAATTCGGGAGTAAGGATTTCAAACGATTTTCGTATTGGATGAATTTATAGCACCAAAAATATAAAAATTCAATTGAACTACTAACAAAATTCACCCAAAAATAAATGATGATTTTCAACTACTTCTACCACTCTCTTCCTTCAAATTACGTATTATAACATGCATGCATGAATACATATACTATCTAAGTAAATAATCAAACAGAATGGAGAAGAAAAACAAAACAAAAGGGCCAAGAAAAAAAAAAAAAGAGTAAATTCAAAACCTGTGAGAAGATTGAAGAGCAGGCGGAGGTAGCCACCATTGGCTGCCGGATAATTCAGCAACAGCTCCACCGCATCCCCCACCGCCGCCAACGGTCTCTTCAACCAAAGCAGCACTTTCTGGACCAACAAAGAGATGAAAACAATCCATCTCCGGCGAAAACGAACCGCCTCGGCTTCCACCGGAGTTCTGAAAAAGTCCCTATTCTCTAAAGTTTTCGAGCATAATAATCTTAACAAATCAAAGCAGCTGGCTTGTTCAGGCTTTATCAACAGATAGTTTTGGCAGAACTGGACTTCGTCGGCCATGGCTGTAGCTTGAAAGCAATGCAAGAATGTGTTTGATGAGTTGTTAAATCAGAAGATGGTGCGATGCGTGCATGTGGAAGTCTTTTTTAATAGGGTTTGGGTTAGTCGTGTTGTATTAGAAAATTAAGGACTTGATTATCATAATATAATGGTGGATCAAGATCCGTACAAGTATTAAGATATAGGGTTAATTACACTTAGTCTTTGTCTAAAAATACAAAATTACATTTTCTCTAAAAAAAATTTAAAATTACAGTTACACACCATTTGAAATTTTCAATTTACACCTGCACACCTTTATTAAGATTTGACAAAAAATGCTGACCTCAAATGTGAATAGTGAATTTTTAAAAGAAGTGTAAATATAATTTTAAAAAAAATTAAAAAGAATATAATTTCATATTTTTAAAAAAACGTAAATGTAATTATTCCTAGTATATATATATATATATATATATATATATATGTAAACTTAGCTGTCAATCCTGAAAACTACAGTACTAGAAAATTAAAGTCTAAACATGGCCTACTGTACCTGCTGCAATTTTCGTAGCATGTGGGACAAGATTAGTTTTTATGTTCAGAGGATTAATTTATTTGAACTTTGTTTAAGCCGCTTTTTCGTAGGTACAAATGAAGCAAAATATTAATTAATACCCAATCTTTTATTAATTGGCAATAAAGTTACTTATTTAATTTTCTGTTTTTAGGCCCTTTCTTTTGTGTTGGGGGGGGGAGGGATGAAGGGGGGTTAAAGCGTCAGTAAACCTACCCGAGCGCTTGACTGCAATTGCAAGGATAGGATCTTTGAATCTCCGTCCGGCAGCAAAATTTTAAATGCTAGTCTCGCATCGGTCTGATCACAGACAAGAATGGGATGCTCAACTCCCGTCTCGACTGCACTAACAAGGTTGGGGTTTTTTCGTTCCCCATCTCGGTAGTAACATCACGTTCAAATCTGGCCTGCGCGCATCATGTCACATATCGATACCAACTATCATACATCGATCGCAAGATTAGAATTTTCTAATCCCAGCACAAAAGTCCCACTCGAGTCTCAACCCGAGCGCACAATGCCACAAACTCAAATCCCCAGCCCGGCCGCACCATGCTGCTCATGGTGCCAATAGAGCCCGATGCTCCCCTCGCGATTCTAATATTGAGCCTCCTAGTTGAGCACTGTTGTACTGTACGATCTTGTTTTATTAATAAAACTTACATTTATCCAAAAAAAAAAAATGGTGATAGGTTTGCAACTAGAAATTCTGCGAGGAAGAAGAAAAGGAAGAGAAATTGCACCACAAAGGAATATTATTATTTGTTTCAAGTGAAGAAAATATTTTACTAAAATCAAGAACCAAATATAGCCAACTAAGGGAGAAAATGTTAGGAGATTGGAAAAATTAATTTTTAATCATGTAATTATGGGTATGTCACATTTAGTCTTACATCTTTAGTAATTTATAAATGTACTCCTTTATTTTATATCCTTTACACATATTTGGTTTAATTTTAACACAGTTGATTCGAGACCTCACACATTTAGTACAAGGTTAACAAATTTGGTCCTCAGTAAATTTTTCTAGCCAACATGTGTTACTGCGGAAAGATATGCCATTGCCACGTCTTTTTTTGACAACATGCTTTGAAAAAAAAATAATGTAAAACCAAATTTGACAATTTCAAGACCAAATTTATCAAGTGGATCATGATCAAAATGTGCCAAAATTAGATTTATAACTAATAAAGATGTATGACTAAATTTGTCATGCTCCAATAATTACTATGACTAAAAAATAATTTTCGGTACGAGATATATAAGATTTCATAACTAAGGACTAGTTTCATTTACAATGGAAATCTCCATGGTTGATCAAATCGCTAGCCACTCCTATACATATCTTGGAATTTTGACCAAAAATAAAATTTGCACGAACCCAAAACTCTATGATATTAGATTAACAAAATTCTACTGTTTCTTTTTTTCAACCCAAATTCTACCATCACTTGCTAGTGATAACGTCGGAGTCAATAGGGTATTGCCATGTCCGTTTATTGCAGTCTTGTCTGGGCTGTTTTATGATTCCCATGACGTTGTATCTGTGATTTGTGGGCCTACTACAAATTGGCTATCAGGCTGCGCTGTTTAATTTTCTTGATAGGATTTAGGAGCAGCCCAGTTACAGCCCAATCCACAAACTAGGCATGATCAAAATGTTTTTTAGGTCAAGGCAACAAGAATATTATTAAATACGAGGTCAGACTCATATTGTTGGGTCCATGAGTCTAACTTGAGTACTTGAATACGAATGTTGTCATTTTCACTTTGCAAATATCACTACAACAAAAATGATGATCAATAGCTATAAAAATTTTGATGTTAAAATCACTATCGAGTTAATTAATACATATAATTTTTGTGCAAATATATATTATTTTATATAAAAAATTTACTTACTAATTTAACAAGTAAATTTTTTGTATTAAATAATATAGATTAGCAATGAAAGTTTTACCTGCTAATTATCTCGGTGTTAATTTTTTTTTTGTTGCTATTGAACAATTTTCTTGTAATGTATGTTTTACTTAAATTTACTGTCTATTATTACCAACAGTTGAGAGCGAAGTCTTAAGTTCGAATCACAACAAGAAATACAGCAATAGTCTGATTTAATTTTATTTTTAATATTTTAAATAATTATTATAATTACTTGTTTAATTCCAAAAAAAGAAAAAAACGTAATCCACCAAAAATTATGAGTGTGGGGTCTGTCTGGTTGAAGGTGACTAGTATATGGTAGGGCAAATGAAAGGCGACGGTTTGAGTGTAATGACACAGGTGGAAGGGGAAGGGCATGCATCCGATTTTTTTATTTAAATTAAATTTGATCGAATTAAATCAATCACATAATAATTATAATATATTTGTTATGTAATTGATTATTTATTTACTATATACTAATTATATAATAAAATATTATATTTACTATAAAATAAATTTAACTCTGATGGAATTCGATTCAAATTAAAATTTGACTATGGGCAAGAAAAGATACAAATCCCCCAACATTGATGCGTTCCAGAAATAGGATGTGGACAAGGTTTTCTGAATAAAATTTGGTTGGAAATTCATGTAATGTAGCACAAACGACAAATGACGAAGAATTTAGGATTTAGGATCCATTGCTTTGTTTGGCTTTTTCCTCTGGTCCCACCAAATTTTAAAATCATATCCAACCAACCATACAACTTAAATGCTACGTATTACAATTTTATGTAGCATTTGATTCAACTTAAATTGGGGCAATCAGATTTTCCAATTATATTTGATATAATTATAAATATTTATTATTATTTATAAAATTAATATTTTTTTTAATTTTAACAATTATCTAATAATTAATTTAATTCTTAAAATTTTTATTAGTTTATTTACAGTGAATTGACAAAAAAGGCTTACTTATTTTTAAAATATTTTTATGAACTAGTGAATAATTATTTTTTTATTTTTTCAAAATTTTTCATACATTTCGTTCAAAAAAAAATACAAGAAAAACAAAATTGATAATTTCAGACCTCCAGGAATTATATATTTATCAACATATTCGTCAATTTTCAAATAATAAGGAGGTATTGATAATATGTCAAATTTCAATAGAGCCTGTAGTAATGTATCTTATTATAGAAAATGATCAATCAAAGTGCGGCCTGTTTGCCGCATTAAAAAGTTGATATTTCAAAACAGTTGGTATATATAGAGTTATGAATTATAAATATTTCATTTATGTGAATATAAATTATACATTATTGTTTATAAATACGTGTAGTTTCTTTGTAATTGAAATTGAAAGTATAGATAGAAGAAAAGATGGTGGGGGTATGTGTCGCGTTGAAGCATCGTAATGTCTAAATCTGATGAAATTGAATGCAATAAAGGTCAGATGCATGCACGAACAGGTTTTGGAGGCTTATCCTGTGAACAAGTCGTGTTATGTGCAATATGTCAACCGGCCGATGGAATTCATGTAACAACAACCGCCCATATTTAAGACCAAAATTAACCCCTTCCAATAGGTGTGTGCAATTTTAGATTGACCCACCAAAAAATGATGGAGTCAAAAATTTGGTTTTTTACTATAAAAAAATATGGAATTTGAGATGGGATTTAGGGATGATTTTTTTTTTTTTTTTTTTTTTTTTTTATCATTTGAGACAGTTTAAATTGAAGAAATTATTTTAGATCGGATCTTGAAACTGTTCATGAAACGTCGTTGTAGACGGCGTTACTAATATTTAGGAATGGTTGAATTGGAACGGACATTGTAACATATTGATAGTGACCTTCCTAATATTGTATTTTTATATATATTTTTTTTCAATTGGAACGGATTAGATAAATTTTGGAACGATTTTATAATTTAATTGAGGTTATTTTGAAACGGTCTTTGTAATACTTAAGTCTGAATTTTGGAACTATATTTATTTTTATTGGTGATATATTAAGAACGGTTATTGAAATTGTTTGGTGGTCAATTTTGAAATGGTATTAGGAACGGTCAATTTTTTGCTTGGAACAATCTTTTGTAGCTGTTTTGGGAACCATTAATCTTATTTGGGAACACATTTTAAGAACTATTTTAGCATTGGTATTAGAAACGATTTTTTGTTTAGATTTGTAATATGGTCTTAGGAACAAATACTGTAACTGTTATTTTGGAACACCATTTGGAATGATTTTGCTTTTCCAAAAAAATTAGACATTAAAAATGTGGATCATCGATCACTTTTTGTTCCTCTTGAATTCCAATGCCCATCCAATATGGCACGGGCTTTGGAACGGTTGTGGGATCCATGCCAAATTCATTTTTGTTTTTCTGTAGTGTTGATCAAATACCGAATTGAATTCTGGTTTGGTATTTGATTATTTTTTACTGTAAATTTCGGTTTACGATTCGATTATTTATGCAGTTAATTGAATCAAACTGAATACCGAACTTAAAATGTATATATACATATACTATATTATAAATATAAATAATTAATATCTTAATATCTGTATTGATAACAAAAAAAAATAATTTTACTGTTAATATATACTTAATGTATTATCTCTGCTGATTAATAAATAATTAATAGCTAACAAAAACATTAGATTATATATTTCTTTAATTTGTGGTTAATTCAGTTCAAAATCGAAGCGAACCCAATTGAATATTTTGATTTGGTATTTGTTATGCCATTTCGATGTACCGTAATTTTGGTTCACTGAACTTTGGATTCCGTTGAATTGGATTAACTAAACTGCTAAGTTTGAAAAAAAGAACAAAAATCAAAATTAAGTGGGATTGTCAAATGGAAATTAATTTCTTAGCCAACCATATTTACATTCTGCAATCCTGCAGCTTCCAAAGAGGAAAAAATAAAATAAGAAAAAAATAAAAAAAGAGAGAGATGAATTATGAGTCATTAATTAGAACAAGTAGCTTGGTTTTGAATTTCATTGACAATATAAAACTCGTTATTTTAATAAATATATTATGAGGTGACGTTTGATTCATAATACTTGATTTAGTGAAAACTGAACCATGATTTAAGTAAATTTTCAATTGATTTTAGCGGAAAAATAATATTTTACAATAATCATATTGCATTATTGAGATAGTGACAATGAATTTAATTCAAACAAACATTTAATTTGCCAAAAAAGAAAAAAGAAAAAAAACATATGTAACACATAAATCTAGAAATCAAAGCTGCTTCGAGTTTTGTAATTTGCGAATGGAATTTTACGGTGAAGTTAACCAAAACTCAATAGTATTTTGGCTTGTTGGCTAAAGTCAGAACATTTACTCCCCGACCATTTGCTAAAATGTCGCTGCAGCCCTAACGCGTCACTATTCATCAAAAACCACATGCATTTATTTATATGTGGCTTCTGAATCAATTCTTACCTATGTATGTGATGCTTTTAAAAGAAATATGATTTTTTGTATTACGGTTAATTATTATAATAAAACGTAAAAGATCACGACGAATATAAATTAACAATGATTATTAATTGTTGTTTCTATAAATAATGTCAAAATATTTGCTGTAGCTAAAAACCATAGCAAATATTTTGATCATAGGTGAAACTACAGCAAATGTTGATTATAAGTAAATCTAAAACTTAAGTTTTTATAACATCGTTTTTCTTCACCAGTAGTAAATAATATTTGTTTACTATGATTTTTAAGTCCGTCATTTATAATGTAGGGAATGATCAATTTTATCGTAATGCGATATTCATTTGGGAAACTATTGGGAGCCTCCTGGTGATGAGTTTTTCTTTTTTTTTTTTTACTACATTTACAGTGAAATTTATATTTTGTTGATGTAATATAATTGACACTTTTTAATATATTCAAACTCTATCTAAAAAAAATCCGACATGAATAAGAAAAAATATATCGTCATCACATAAAAACACACACACTTATATATATAGGTCAAAATAGCCGGGTAGCTAGGACGTGGATCACAAAGTAGAAAAACAAAATTATCCTGTGGGAGTAGTGGTGGATGAAGATAGAAGGATTCAGTGCACTTGGGAGAAAAAGGTCGTCACCACTACTGCCCTATTTACATACATCTCCATCACAGTTGCAAAATTAAATAAATGTAAGAAGAATTGAAGAAGAAGAAGAAGGTGGGGTTTACTGGAAATTCTCACATGGGTTTTCCCCCCTGGAATTGTTTGACCACTTGAGATTTCAATATTGGATCCTAGATTTGATTGGATTGGGCGGAGATTTTGGATGAGAGGAATAAATGGCTTTTAGTGAAGCATGACTCTTGAGACACAAACACTGCCATCTTCTCTTCCTCTGTTAGGAAGCAACCTACCTTTTTTTTGCCTGAATTATTCTACATATGCTTCATTCTTCACCCTCTCATCAACCACATTCCCGATTTTGTCTCATGTTTTTATTTTGATTTAGGGATCATTACACTCTCCTCCCTTAAAATTTAGTGTAATTATACATAAATTTCTTATGATTCAGAAATTTACATCTACTATACCTAAGATTTGCTTCCGTCTAATAAATAGGTTCATCCATTAGTCAAAATTCACTGAATTTGCTGGTATTAATAAAAAAAGAATTGAATAAAAATTTATATTAATTTACTCTCGATTGACTTATTGCAAGTCAAATAATTTTTTTCAACTAAATTACCCTTATAATATACCTCCCCACACGCTAATACACATGAAGACGCATGAGGGTAATTTAATCATAAAAAGATTTATTTAACCTGCAATAAATCAATAATATGTCAATCACGAAAAAATATAGATTTTTTTTCCTATTTTTTGGGTTTTTAGCAATAAATTCAATTAATTTTAATTATTCGAAAGTTTTATTTATTAGATGGAAGCAAAGTTCAGGAGGTGTTAAATGTATATTTCAAACTACAGGGAGTCTACGTATAATTATACCAAACTCAGACGAGGGTAGTGTATTATCCCTTTGATTTGTCACTACAAAATAAATGGATATTTCCTGCACTATAAATAATTATAACATAAAAATTAGGATAAACTACAACCATCGACCTTGAGGTTTATCATAACTATAGATACCTTTTTCATTATCAGAAAATTATAAATAACCTTATGTTTTTACTGTCCGTATAACAATAAGTCCATTTTGTTAGCCTTTGTTAGATTTTCGTCCAATTTTTATAGTAAAATAACCAAAATACCCTTTGGTTGTAAATTTTAATTTTATATATTGTTAGAATTTTTTAAAGAATATTTTTTTGGATTAATATGCCCTATTGATTATTTAGTTTACCCACCCTTTGTTTTATGTTTTTTTCAAATATTTTAAGAAAAAAATCATCAAGGACAAAATAGTAATGTCCACTCCACCATCTAAGGGCTACATAATTATCTTCTACTAAACGGAATATTAGTAATTACTCAAATAATAAGGGAGTATTTGTAATTATGTCGAACTTTTAGGAAATATTGCTGTAATTTATCCTAAAGAATATGACAGATCGATAAGTTATGACTAACGCTTATCAATATTTCTCACGATTTTAATAAAGTTCAAGACTACAAAAAATCCATGATTAGTTAGCATGCAACGAGTTTTTTACTTTTGATTATGGTAATTAATCGAAATAAAAAAATCATATCTATTTTAGTGAGTTCAGTAATTAATTATTACAGGTCAAAATCCTTCAAGTGTTTTTCCTGGTTTATATATGTACTTATTATTTGTTTATTTTATGTGAAAGGATAAGAATTTTTCTCTGAAAAAAAAAAACAATATTACTTTGTCGTATTTATATTAAATTAAGGGTGTCATATATAAAATTAATAAATTTATATTAAAATTGGGAGATTGATGTATTTGTGGGAAGCAATATTACTTTGTCGTATGGTGCGTGCACCAGATGCATTTCACTTAGTTTATGTGCTACATTTATTTTTATAAAAAATGAATATCATGCCGTATTTAATATTTTTTGGTGAAGGATATTATTGTAACTTTAATAACTTTTAATTATTATACAGATCCATCACTTTGAGAGCCTTTATGCTTTACATTATTTGCCTCCAAAGTCGCGCTTCGATTTGTTTACTCTTCTTTGATCGAAATTACCAAAAACCCCCCAAAAGCATTATTTATTTAAAAAAAGTGGGATCTAGGAAAATTAATTGTATTACAATTAAAATCCAATAACATAACACTTATTTTTAAGGTTATATCTCGGGTTGAAGCCTTGCAATAAAAAAAAAATTATGAGTTTGAATCTTATTTTTATAGTATGTTGTTATTTTTTTTTGTCTCGTTTAATCATATACATTAATTTAAACTATTAATATACTGAATGATATAATAAATCATATACTATTAAAAATAATATGAAATGAAAAACCGTACATAAAAAAGAAATCAAGAACTCTCATGTAGGATCAAACACATACTTTTGTGGTAAAGTATAATTATTGGCAATATTAATTAAATACAAAATGAAGAAATTCAAGTATTTTTAATTAAATTTAAGAATTGGGATTGAAAATGAGAGTAAACATCATTAATGATGATGTGGAGTGCTACGTAGGATTAGGAAGAAGAAGCAGGTAAGTAATGTCACGTGGCAGTGGAATGGTAATAGAATGCGATTAAGAGCGCTGAATTGTAAAGACCACCGCACTATGTCAGTGGTTCACGTGGACATCTCGTGTCTTAGCCCCATCACAATTATGCCTTTCTTGATTTGCCTTATGCTCCAACACTCTTCAATTCGTGAGATTTTGGCATATAATCTCACGCGGGGGCTTCCACAATTAGCATCTCAATGGGGCCAACATCCACTCCTCATTATTCCCATAATTCTTTCAATCATACATGCATTTTATTTTAAATAAAGTTTGTTTGTACTTAGAAGTAAATTAATCATGTACTTTCTCTTATATATTATATTTCTTTGTCTTCCATAATATGAACGAGTGACCTAATTAAATAAAATATCCCTTCAAAATCATTAACCCACCAATCAAACGTCTATATTTCTTCGGGTCATCAAACACTAGGTCTTCAAAAGCTGTAGGTCTCAATCCCAACAAATCAGTTCTGGAAATTACGTTCAATGCATATTTTTTTGACAGAAAAAATTTAATTTAGGTCTCGTGCTACTTCTATTTTTTTAAAAAAAAAAAAGGCTTTAAATTTTAACTTGAAAAGCAGAATTTAATGAAATTGTCCACTTAAATACGTTGGTGTAAAGTGATGATGCTATAATCCATGAATTCACAACTATTATACATTGAATTCCGGGAGTCCCAAATAGAGAATATGTGGACAAGTGAAGGGTGGGAATTGGAGGATCCTGAACATCAAAATCCCCAAAATGCTTCCTAGTTGTGCAATGAAGTGATGATGATTTTGGGGCGGAAAGAGAGGTTTGCTCCAATGACTTGGCACATGTATATGTTTAACTGGACCTACAAGTAACCAGTTTAAGGAGCATGTGTAGGCTGGTTGACCATCCAAATCCCCCAAACCAAGCTCTTCACTGGTCCCAACTCTCATCGCTTTATTGCTCATCTCTCTCTAGATTTTTCTTTTCTTCTTACATGACAAAACTTGGTGTTGGAGATAGTTTGCACATGGGCTTGTAACCTCAGCATAATAGTCAGTGTTGATTCCTTTCCGCTTAAGGATAGCAGCACAGAAAATAAAGAGTGTTGGATGAATTTTATGATTTAAATTGGAATACGTAATGAATGAGATGTAATAATATGATGAAATTAAATCAGAATCTTTGATGAAATATTATGTGCCAAGATTGTAGTATTATTCTCCAGGAATACACATGCATGACATAATTTGGCAATGATGAGGAAATTAAGCGAGCTCTCTTTCTTTACAACACCACCCCCACAATCAAGAATTAAACCCTTAAAAACACAACCCCTTTTGCACTAATTAACAAACTACGTACTGCCTTCATTCTCTGCCTTCTCCGTATCAAGAATCTGCCAAATGCTGCACATTCGTCGCCGATGATTGATGGTACCCTTTTGCCCCCACCGGAAAGTAGTTCCCGCTAGACATCGGCACCGGGAATCCCATCCCGGCAGCCGGCCTATTCGCTGCCACCCGCTCAAGGGACTGAACTTGGTTTTTCAAGAACTTGACGTAATGAATCGCCTCATCCAGCATCGAAGCAGTGTCCATCTTAGTTCCCCCGGGGACCAGTCTCTGCAGAATCCTTATCCTCTCACTTATCCTCTCCCGGCGGTGGCGTGCCGCCACGCTCTGAGGGTCAGTGGATATCTTCACGTTCCTCCTCTTGGGCGGCTTCACGGATTCCGGGTCAATGTGGATCGGCTGCATTGCCGCTATCCTAAAGATCATCTCCCGCATCGCGGCCATTGAATTCCGCTTCTGCTGCGACCCGCCTGAAAATTCATCCGCTTTCCATCTCCCACCACTGGAACTCGGCTGCTGCTGGAGGAAGGCTGCTGCCGATGGGTCCTGATGATGAACCCCGCCGGAAAACGATATGGTGGAAGGCTGGAGGTTCATGAATGTAGGCGAAGAAACATGTAAATTTTGATCAAGACTATTATTACAAGGGATGGGTGCAACATTACTACAACTCCCAGGATGGCTGCTGCTGAATTCCATCATGGGAATCTCATTAACATCAGAGTAATTCCCCGAGAAATCAGGAAGCTTCTCCATCTGCAGCAACATCATTTCCATCTGATCTTCAGCAGCGGATTTCATGAAGTCGATATCCATGGCTCCCTGGATTTAGCTTCCGTTATATATATATTATATATATATACAAGGAGCGGGAGAAATGGGCAGAAAGTGGGGTTTGTAGGAGAAAGAAAAGCTGGGGGACAGAGGGATGGGTAAGATGAAGAGAAGAGCGTGTAGACTGAGAGTTGTATCAGAAGGAGTAGTGCAGTGGGAGTAATTCACAGTAGCATTAGGGTCTGATGGTGAGGAAATGAAGGGGGAGAAGACTGAAGAGGAATAAAATAGTGATATGGGGAACAGGCTAATTGAGGCCACTGCCAAAGATATATATATATATATATATGTATATATATAACAACTACTTCACTCATATTATGTAATAAATATAATATACGAATTATAAAAAATGCTTCACTTATTTTTATTAAATAATATAATGTCAAATATCATAAAGTTGGTGAACTTTTTCCTTTTAAAAAAAAAATCAAAATTGTGAGAAATTAATGAAGATGTATAAAATAAATAAAACAATCTTCTCTACCTTAGCTGCTACATTATATGAGAAATGTCAGATATTGGGGTGTATGATTATTATATTGCTGTATACAAAAGCAATGATCCTGCAAATTGATCACTCGCTAGCTAGCTACCCCTCTTTCTCTCTCTCTATCTCTCTCTATATATATATAAAAGATCAACTCTTCTGAAATAATCATGGGCCATTTCTTACACATGATCACTCCTAACAAAATTACAATTTATAATAACCAATTAATAAACAACTTATATTGCACAATTTGATCATGCAATTCCAATATTTTCAATGGACTGAAATCATAGATACAAACTCTCTTGGAATCTCAGTTTTTTCACTATTAAATAAATAAATAAATAATACAAATAATATATAAGAGAAATTATAATTTTAATCTTGAAAGTACGGGAAACGACAATTTTAGTCCTATATCATAATATTGTATTTTGCCAATTTTATCCTATTAATTTAAGAATTTTGCACACTAAGACAAAAATAGTCAAAATTTGCTAAAATAGACGAAAAATGGCACCCAATTAAGCAGGTCACGTGCACTTTTTCGACTATTTACTCGAATTTTGAGTATATTTGTCCTTTATTTATTGCAACATTCTTAAGATTCTGAAAATAGATTACTAAAATGAATTCATACAGAACTAAAATTACTATTATGTACACTTACACAACTCTAAAATTACAATTTTCCCTTATATTTCAATGAAACTTGAAATAGATTACTTATGGAGCAGTGACCAATTTAAGTAAATTTATTTATGGGGTTTGAATATTTTGTTGTAATTCAACATCTTTTTTCCTACAACTTATGATAGAAATATAGATAGATAGTGGAAATGATAAAAAGGGGCGGGATTGATGAAAATGTTGGCTTAACAGAAGAATTTGGCCCACTGCAGTGCCAATGCCCAATGCCAGAGATGTAATCTACCAACTGTTCCAGGGTTGCCATAAGTGCTTTTGGTGGTTGCACAAATATATATAGTATATGAGTATGTGTGCATTTGAGTGGACGCTTTGATCACTCACTCTTAACTTTGGCTTAAAATTTACATTCTTTTAAAAACCCTAAAACCCCACTCACATGACACTCGTCAGAGACCCCTCTTTAAATCTGCCACTCCACCACCCGGTGCCGGTGGGGGTCGCCCCCCAAACTCCGGTGCCGGTGCTTCCATGCATGTTCAATATACTTAAACCACAATTCCTCCTCAATATTATTATTGTTGTTATGAATTAATATGATAAGTCCTTTAAAATAAATTAAATTAAATTTATTATTTTTAACAAATTAAATAAAACAATTATATATCATTCTTTTATATATTACGGAAACGTAAACAGTGAAATAGCATCTACAAAATCTCCTTGGGTAAAACTTGTGTCTATATATATCTTGATCCTAGCAATAACGATTGAAATTGTAGAAGCACTATACCATATGATTGTATTTGGATTGAAAATTTTAAAATCATGAATTTTAAATTCTTTGTAATAAGTTTTTTGAATATGTTTTTATAATTCTAGATATAATTAAAGGATTTCAAACTCTTTCATTTTTAATTTTGAAAGTTTTGATGAATATGGATGGGTTCAAATTTCTTTGAAGATCCTTTCTCCAAATACTTTCTTCAAATCCAAATTCATCAATCCAAATATACCCTATTATAAATTTGTTAAGAATCGAAACCCTAATCTATTGATTAATAGTTACAAATAAAATGTATGGTAAATTATATTATGTGCAATACCTCTTGAAATCTAATTACACAAATACTCTTTATTATTGATTATAAAATTATAATTACATCCCTTAAAGTTGTAATTATAATTTACATTGACATCCCATCAATGATAAAAATTTACATAAATATTTTTTGGGGAAATTATATTGACACCCGACCCTTAATTAGGGGTCTGCTTATAATTTTATAAAATGTGAGCGTATATGTATAATTAGATTTAATTTTAGGGTTATCTATATAAATATTTATCTTAAAATATAAGTATAATCTGATCAAAAATCTTGAATAGAATTAAATAATTGCTTTATACAGGGTAAGTTGTATAATTAAAAATGATAGTGGAATTTTTTTTTTAAAAAAAAAAAAAAGGAGCAACCATTCTGGAAAGTTCAGAGTCTCCCCCACCCCCACCCTAAGAACCCAAAATATAGGTTGAAACAAATTGGGGTCGGCACACTAATCGAGGAGGATCAGGTTATGACTGCAACAACTTACAACTGTCTCATGTGCTGCTCTCAACCGAATTACCACCGGTAAACTACCTTCCTATTTCCCATTTCCCATTTACTTCTTATTACTTACAATATTTGAACAATTACATCAATTCAATTAATACATCAATCTAATTATTAATAAATGGGTAGGGGTTCTCCAAACCCTCATCTAGATAAATAAAAAAAATGAAAAAGTAAACATAAGTAACATTATGAAATAAATTACGATAAATTCAGATAAAAAGTGAGATAAATGCAAATTACCCCCCTGAAATATTAACAAATGGCGAAAAGCTCCCTTGAAAAAAAAAATAAAAACAAAGGGCAAAGAGCCTCCCCGACATTTGAATAAAGAAGTATATTGCCCCCTTCTGCTGGACAATGTAGTTCACTCACCCATTTTTGCGACTGATTAGCTATTTTGGTTTGTAAATGATTATTTTTATCCCTAATTAGTAAAACTAAAGTTGAAAAACATTAACACTTTCTCTTTTTTTATATTGCAGCACGTTACTCTCTTCTTTTAGAGGTTATTCGTCTATGGATTCTATGTAGTTTCTATGAAAACATATGCAGTTTATTTAGTAATTAGGGGATAAAAGTGATCAGTTATAGGTCAAAATAGCTAAATCAGTCGCAAAATGGATAAGTAAACTACATTGCCCAGCGGAGAGGAGTAATAAGCTACTTTATAGGTTGGGGAGGCTTTTTGCCCTTTATTTTTCTTTTCAAAGGTTTTTTTTTTACCTCTTTTCAATATTTCAGGGGTAATTTGGATTGATAACTATGATTATTCATCATACTAAATTAATCATAATACTCCATTCATTTATGTTAAATTTTTTTATCTTTCATTGGCTGATAAAAGTAATTTTCTTATCGTTGATAAAATTAACAAAGTAGCATGTGATATTCGACCCACGAAACATACCTTTTATATTAATTAAAAAGGACCAGTTGCCTGAGTTGACTATAAGAGGTTTTACGTTAAGGGCAACCCTATAGTACCTCTAACGATTGGTGTTTGTTACCATTCTTATTTCACACTAAATTGAGAAGAAAAAAAAAAATGGGACGTATTAAGCAACACGACAGTCAAACCTCAGGTCCCAGACCTCATCAACACATATTTTGGTTATATATATACAGTAAATTTACCAATTAAGTTAAAATATACCTATATAGGTGGGGGGGGGGGGGGGGGGCACAGAGAGTTCTCCCTTGACAAGGTTGAGATGAGGCTGCGGCAAAATTCCAATGAGGACATATTTAAATGAATTAGAATGACAGGGACTTGTAACGGGTATAAATAGTGCTATAATTATATAAGTTGTGAAGACGACCTTTGGGGTAAGCGACAAACTTTATTCATTGTATCAATACACACTGCCAATTTTCTAATTTGTTCAAATTCTATCCTTTTTACTTTATTTTTCTCATCATCCTACCTTGTCTCATAATTCACTCACTTTCATTTTATTTTCAACTTAATTAAATTGATCAACAATCCTAAATTATGATAATCTCAAGTACTCGCTACCACCACTTTTAATAATCATACTCTTAACAATATTTAGGTTAATTAATTGAGTCTTTTATATGGTTAGAGTCCTTTCCTGAAAGTATATAAACAAATAAATCTTTAATTAAATATTTGTGTCGAGTATTACTTATAAATTTAACATATTATATGATTGATAATCATGTCTCCTCATTGGATGGTACCACTTCCCATGGGATCAAAGAGCCTATTTAGGGAGGATACTGAGTTTATAGAATGGATTGGTCGAGGCTCGTATAAAGACAAGAAGATTCTTGATCTATCAAAAAATTACTAATTTCCAAATTAGGCGGCATTTTGAACTAAGAAATATTGGTATATGTATTCAATTACATATTTAATATTCTAAAAAAAAACTATATTTAAACGCTATATATTAATTAGGTGCAGTATAGTAACAAATATATTAATCATATCATCACATTTTAATATTACTGCACACAAACTTCCACACCCACAGGCAAACACGGCAATAGGGAAAGGAAGCATGTGTGTGGTTTGAGGGGCTGTTTGGCTGCCTGCTTTTCTGCAACAAGCAAGAAAACGCTCTCAATCTCAGCTCGGCACAGCACCCTGATCTCAAGCACCGTCCAAATTGTAATACCAGAAGTACCACTAGGACATGAATATTCAGTCTCTTTGAATTCATGCATGTCCCCAACCATTAACCAAAAAATTTAAAAAAAAAAAAAAAAAGTATATTTTTATGAAGAAGACATGAATAAAGGGACATGTTCTCTGCAATAAGAGGTTCGATTGGATAAAAGAATCCAGAAGAGAGAGATTTTGTTGTTGGGTCCGTCCTATTTTTTTAACTTTGCATTATCACCTTATCTTATCTCCCCCCCTCCCCCCCACCCCACCCCACCTTCTATTTTTTATATAATACCTATCTCTACTATTACACACAAATAATTCCTTAAAATCGTTACCTAATACACCTAAATATGTACATACATATAAATATAAATTCGTTTTAACAACATATTTCTTCATCCCACATTAGAGACGATCGAGTCTAATTAATCCAACGATATACGATTCTCAAAATTTCCAACTCTGCACATTGCCAAGAATTCATGTTCTCGGAGACATGTTTATTTATACGTACATAAAACTATGATCCATGGTATATATTCTAATTTAGTTGTAGAAAGAATACATGTATGTATATACATATATATATATATTCCCTTCTTTTCCACACTCTTCCTTTAATTTGTCATTGGAAATTGCAGGCAGAATTTATTATAGTACAGAAATCAGAGGTGGTCCCCCTTTTTGTTCTGCTTTTACTTCCAACATGATATCAAGTAATTGGAGGGATTTCAGTTTTCCCTCCATTGCAGGAACCAAACAGTCAGAAAACGTGTAACGCTTGTTGCCTGGTTACAAGTATTGTGTTCTCATTTTCACAAAGTACGCTTTTTTCTTGGTGGGGAAAAGAGTGTGGTCATTGAATTCAATTTCTTTGATGGAGAGTGAGGTGAATTCTTACTACAAGCTACTTTGTTCCTTCTCAAGTACAGAATCTTTCAAGACATCGATTTTTGTCTAAGTTGGACTACTTACAAATGTATTACTGTGTGTTTAGCGTTGGAACACAGCCCAAGATATTTTTATCGGATATTTACATTTATACTCCTTATCTATGTCCTATTTACACAAACTATTAATATTTTTGGTGTAATTACAGAAATCATCCCTATCAGTTAAAACACAGAGTTAGTTTGTTTAATGATGCAGACGTTATTTGAGAATGTATATGTAATTTTTCAAATATCAAGAAAAATTTGTATAAATAATGTTGACGTTTCTGATAGGTATATATAAATTTTATAAGCAAGAAGTTGGTTAAGTATGGTTATCCAAATTAAATGCATTATGTCTTGGTCTTATTGCAACATGGACAATACAAGATACACATGAACATCAGCGTATGTTTGTGAAGGCAACGCATGCAAATGCAATGCATATGGAACTCATAAAGATCACTGCAAAAATTCAACTCTCTCATAAATGCAATTAGGCTGATTATTGACCTTTGAGGCTGCTGGTTTCACATTTTTTGGGCCTCACATGTACGTCGGCCTGTTTCAGAGACCCACAGCTAAAACTTGATAACCCATCACACATCAATCATGTCATATATTATTAACCTTAAAACCTCTTCTCTAATTATGACTATAAAGTTGAAGCATGTCTGCGTGTTCACACATGAACTCAAAACAAAGATTCAGAAGTATAGTGGTGAGGCTGCATGCACGTATTGAATTTTTCATTTTAAGTTCTAATGCATCTTTTATTTTATTTAATGTACATGCACTATGACTCATAAAAATTTTCATATAATTAAATAAATATCAAACGTGACATGGATGTATTAATTGCAATAAAGTATAGAATAAAATTTAAAATAAAAAATTCAATCCGTAATCTGATTAAAGGGTTTTTACTTGTATTTTGATGTTTGTCGTAAACCAATTGGATCACAAATAACAAGAGTTGGAGCCATTGAAATGGATGGTGGGGTGGATCCATACTGTCCAGCTATAGTCTTACGTCCAAATGTACTGGGCTTCTTCACTGTCCGGTTAATGAGCCACATAAACGGACCAAAACCCATTACAGACCAGGGCTTATTTCATATGGATAATAATCAAATATTCTTTGCTGTTTGACTTTGATCATGTCAGATTTGTTACCTTTTTTCTTTTGGATTTTCCTATTATTTGTGTAAGGAGCTAATAGAAAATATTTAGACACTATGACATGTTACGGTTAACTGCTGTTGACATGTCACTCATTATGAATGCAAACCTAGCTACAATTCCCCCTTGCTCTTTTTTCCCTGTATTTTTCGTATTATTTTCCTTCAAAATTTTCACAGTAAAAAAACTTTAATTATTCACTGCACTATTAATCACGATGATTTTACTTATGATAAAAATATTATTGGGATGACATGATTCATAATATGTTGTTTTACAGTCAATTATAAGGGTTTTCTCAAATAATTAGGTTGTACTTGACTGAAACTTGGGAACCTTGCAATTAATGTTCCCCTTTCTTGAAATGTAATGTTGCAATGATGCATTTTATTTAAATTTGAGTGGTGATAATTGATGAAGGAAATCCTATATATGTTATATGTACAATCAGAAACTAATAACTTGCAAATGATGTGAAACATGATGATGATGTCTAAATTATGAATCTTCAACTCTACGAATTATGAAAAAAGTATGTATAATTAGTCGAATGATTTTTCCAAGGTTGTTAGCACATCAAATAATGTACACTCCAATCCTGCCTTCATTATTTTGTTTTCAGTTATTTCCTCATCATGCCCTTCTTTCTTAATATCATTACTACTTATGTTCCTATTAACGTAAATCCTTGGGTGCTTTCAGCCCACCTACATCTCAATTTTTCTCTTAAAAATATGAAAAAATAAAATTTTAAAATGGATTTAAAATCTTTAAGCCACTTTTCTTTTTCTTTTCTTTTTTTTCAAATGTGTTAGAGGAGCCTATTTGTCATCATTATAACAAAATAAATATATATTTTTATAAACGAGTAACAATAAAATTCGATAAAAGCATGATTTCTAGCAGGTACTGCATCCAACACTTGTTTATTTATTATATTTAATGCCTCCAAACAAGGCATCATCAAAATTGAGAAATTTAACTATGATTCTAATGAATCAATTTCATCTTTAATTTACTCTTTCACATTACATTTATTTTTAATTAATCAATAAAAAATACTATAATCTGTCGTTGAATTCAATCTCAAAATTTCATCTCTTCAAATACAATATATGTATAGAGAGAGAGAAAAATGCCTTCCACTATAATATTAAAAATAAGTAAATTATTTTCCTATAAAAAAAAATAGTAATCGGGAGGTGAATTTTTATTTCTTTTTTTTATATATATAATGAGGATAATTTACTCATATATAAGATAAATTACATTAAAGTGTGTATATGTATATATTCCATAATATATATAGCATCATATATCAGCATTATTAGCATATAATAAGAGAAGATTAGGAAAGAGGAGTAAGTAATGATGCAACCCCATTTCTAGAAATTGGCTTTAAAAGAATATTTTGAAGCTTCCATTAAAGCAAATTAATTAAAGGTCTCTCGAAAGCTTTAGCTCTACGACCCTCGACAGAAACACACACACACACATACATACATATATATATATATATACATAAAGCTGCATGATACCCTTCACACACATATATATATATATAAATAAATAAATACATACGAAGGTTTAAATTGTCAATAAAGTGGTAATAAAAATACCAAATTATACAATGTCAATAAAGTGCACTAAAAAGACTAAATGAAGAGAAATCAATCAATACAAAAATTCAACCTTTTTCCCCCCCTTTCCCAACTTTCAAAAAACTGGGCTGTTAAGCAACATCCTCTTCCTCTTCCTCATGCAAACTCAAACACAACACACTCACACTCACACTCACTCATCTTCTTAAAGCAACTTTACCCCTCTCTCTCTCTCTCTCTATATATATATATATATATACTCTTTCACTTTTTATATCTATATAAACACACACATATATATATACATATATACCTGATCAATTTATATTTTGTATATATCTATGTACTGTGCACGTGCAACTTAGCGGTCACGTGCCGAGACCTTCACTAAAGAAGACAAGAAAAGGAAGGTCTAGTAGGTATATATAGACTATCGAGAGAAGTAGAGAGTTTCTTAGGGCTTCATTTTTTCTTCAAAAAAAAATAAAAATTGGTGTATGTGTGAGACCAAATCATTGCAAGACCAAGATTTTCTAATCTAACATTATTCCTACCTTTACCTCTTTTCCCCTTTTTCTTCTTCTTCTTCTTGATCCTAGATATTAATATATATATATACATATATTACCTAATTTATTAATATTGGTTATTTAAATATTGTAGGAATTTTTAATTAAGACAAGAGTGATTTTTAGCACCGACCCATGTCGTAGCTGTAAATAATTTGGGAGATCATGAGTGTTCCTATATGTTATTAAAATATTTGATGATTCCCGTCTCCATTTGAGCATTTCCACAGGATTTATTTCCGTCTATAGAAATTAATTAATTAATATTAAAACAGTTTGCTAGTAGTAATAATCAATAAAAAGCAAAAGGTACGTAGCAGAGAAATGCTTAGTCAAACTTGCCATTCAGACTTTACCCTTACATGTAATTTGTGTTGTACAAAGAATCAAGATAAGTGTATTGGATAGCAAAAACAGATATATACGAGATTTCAAGCGTAGGTTGTTTGGAATCATTTGCATCTACCAATAATTTCCCATCTTTTTATAATGGAGAATGTGGGTCGACTATTTCGTATTTTTAATTTACCATTTTAATATTTCATATTTTACGTATCACATATATATATGTATTTTTCTTCGTTCATTTATAAACACGAGATCAATGATCGAGAGGGGTTGTTTAGTTTTTTTATTACATTTATAATATATATATATATATATTGTGTATAAAATTTTATTTTTTGTATAATACGAAAAGAAGGAGATCCATACGTGATAAAGAGAGGGGAAAAGGAAAAATTGGTCCCTTAACTTGTAGGAGATTGCAATCTTAGTCCCTTGACTTTAATGAAAATGAGAATTTTAGTCATTTAACTTAATTTTTGGCAAATTTAATCCACTCTTTCTTAAACGATATGGTAGGACTACTTCTGCTTTGATGAAATTACAGGACAAAACTCACTGCTACACCCAGAATTAAAGGACTAGAATTGCAAATCTCTCAAAGATATAGGACGAAAAATGCAATTAACCCATGAAGAGATGCATGAGTTATACAGTTGAGTGGGAAAAGGGCAAAGGTATTCTGGTGATGAGAAGAAGTATAGAAGCGTTGATAGAAACATTTGAAACAACATTTTTGGTCAGTTTCTTCCCACATTTCGCTTTCGTGGAATAACTCAGAACTTTCTTTTTACTCCATACATACACATACATTAAATATACATGCACACACACACACACACTCGTCTTTGTTCTCTCCTCTCTGTTTGTTTCCTCACTTTTGCGTGACTGACTCACAGTTTCAGAAAACCGAGGAATGGAGATCTTAACCATATATATAAAATCAGAACACACATGATGGCCTAATTCCTTTCGTAGATCATAGTGGGACTTTCTTTCCTAATGGATAATAATACTACTCATTATTACTGTAATAATGACATATTGAAATATAGACCAATTCGTGAAATCCTAAGTTCTTCTTTTTATATAGATAGTCTTATTACATACATATATATGTATATATGATTAGTTTATTCATCAAAAATGAAATCTTGTACTAAGTAAAGAATTAATTTTTGTTGGAGATATGGGCATTTCCATACATGTGTACGTATGATACATAAATGCATTGATCAGACAATTCAGTCACAGAATACAAAAAACAAAAAAAATTGCCATTGAGATGCAGGCTGCAAACCTTTCTGAGTTTTCTCCTCAGTCGAACTGAAAAAAGAAAAGCTTCAGATTCAGGTTCAGGTTCAGCTTCAGCCCCTCCCTCCCTCTCTCTCTCTCTCTCTCTCTTCTCTCTGAACTAACCATTAATTCATCTGACTCAAAACATTCAGATATCGAACAGAAAGAGAGGAAAAAAAAATAAAAGCAAAGATGAGAAGAGAAGAGTTCATGAGACCAAATTCATTAATAATCAAAGGCGTTTGAATGTTGCAGTGCCGGATATATCAAAAAAGGTGAAAAGTAGAGAAACGAGAAAGCCAAGAAAGGGTGTTACAACTAAAAAAGGCATTGTTTTGGAGTATTTGAAACTTGATTCCGTCTTCTAATTTCAGTCTTGCCAAAACCCACCTGCATTCATGGCTGGCTGGGACAACATCATAAACACGAAGCTATATATATATAGAGAGAGAGAGTTGTATATACAGAGAAGCAAGTCAAACGCCCAGACGTACGTACTCACAATCTGAAACATCTTTTTAAAGATATCATCACGTCTAGCTAACATAAAATTTTAAAGGGAAACAAGAACTAGAGATGATAAAGCTGGGTGAATATCATATATTATAATAATAATCAACTGTGATTCAAGAAAAGCTAACATGGGGAAGGAGGCATGAGATTCAACCCTAAATCGTCCTTCTCAAGAACCAATCTTGTCTTGTTTGTCTCTGTTGAGGAATTGTATTCTGGGTGCAATCTTTTCTTGGAAGAGAGTGGCACACCAAACAGCTTAGTTCTGTAGGCGTCATTGTTTGTGGGCTCTTCAAGAATTGTCACACTGCTCTGTGAAGTTTTGCTTGGAGAAGAAGATGAGTTGATGTTGAAGGAACTCAGAAAACCGTTACCTTGCTTAGGGTTTGCTGCCATCTGTTGGTACCCTATGAGTTGGTTCAGAGGCTTCTGAAGCAGTGAGGAGCCATTAATGGGGGTGGCTGCTGGTGCAGAAGAATTAGATGAGTTGCAAAGGAATAGAGAGGAGCTGAATGAATTGCTTGGAGCTACTGGTTTGACATGGTTTTGGACGAAGTATATGATGTCGTTATATAGTTTTCTCATGTGGGCTAACTCCGACATGAGCATGTTGTTGTTTCTTCTGAGCCTTTCGTTGTCTTCAGACAGTGCCGCGAATGAGGTGGTAGTACCGTTGTTGTAGCCACTACAAACACCACCACTTGCGGCGTTGCCCACGGGGGGGACTGCGCCGGTAGGGGATGGGAGCGGTGGTGGTGAGTCACACCAGTTGTTTGGTTGTTCATCGGAATCAGGTGGAGAGATGCTGACTCGGCTAGGGTAGGGGAAGAAGCTTTGGCCGGTGATGGGATGGTGGTGGTGTTGGTGGTTAAGGGCCACCTGCGGCTGAGCAGTTTTCCTCCGGTGGATCTCACATAGCAAGTGTTTCTCCCCTTTCTTGAAGAACTCATTTGCAAACTCCCATCTATCCGGGACAATCTTTCTGAAACCCTAGTTCACCAAACCCAAAAGAAAAAGGATAAGAAGGAAAAAAAAAACAGCCAAGTACAATCATATAGAAAAAAAGTTAATTGTTTCATGCATTTGAAAGAAACACAGCATGAAGTTTTTACACCATGAATCTATCTGTATGCATGCTGTAGTGTGTGAAAAGCTGATGAAACTCAACTCACATAGGTGTTGAGTTGGCGGACGAAGCTGGAGAAATTGTTGTGCTTGAAGTAGTTAGGGAGGAGGTCTCTGGCAAACTCCGGCGGCCGCCAAACAACAAAGGTGGTGTCGTCTTCTCCCCAAGAAACTATGTGGTCGGTGGTGGGATCATCAACAAGTTGGTAAGTCTTGGTCAGGAATGGAGCAGGGACAGATTTGTGTGAGTCTAAGGATAACAATATACCCTCACAGTTATCCAACATCAAAGCCATGGAACTATACAGGGTCTTTTCCTTAAAGAATCTTGGTTCTTGAAAATGAGGGTTTTTGAGGGGAGGGGGGTTTGAATGATGAGTGGAAATGTGAAGTAATTGGTATAGAGAAATTTGAGTTTTTAGGTGGGGGGGGTGGAGGTGAAATTTTAAAAACTGGCAAGGAGACCTCGGGCATGTAGTGAGAGAGGAATATGTGTCTGTCTGTCTAGGACTGTGAAATAAGGGCCTTTCAAGATAAACCCGTGACAATCCTTTTCTCTCTCTCTCTAAATTTATTAGAATTTGTTTCTTATTATTATTATTTGGTTAAAGTGTAGTGAATATGATGGAATGCACACACTCACGCACAAGAGAAGAGAGGGGTTAGTGGGGGGAGGGGAGTAATTGACGGTGCCACCCTTCTTTCTTCTGTTCCTTTTCATTGTCCTTTTTTGGGAAAAACTTTTTTCTTCTTTTTGTTTGTCTTCTCATCTTTTAAACCACTGATACTGCTCTTTTGCTGGACTACTCTCTGCCTTCCTTCTTTACTGGAGATATTCTTGTTTTTTCCTCTCCAATTTCCTTTTTTCTTTTTCAAATACATTCACATACTTCTTTGTAATTCAATATTAAACCATAAAATTATTAATATCACCATTCAACTTCACTAAATATCAATAAATCAACATATGCCAATTTCCGTCTCATGAATCTTCTGGAAATAGTCAACAAAAATATATATAATTAAGAATGAAAATATATAAATGAACCCCAAGAAAAAAAAAACTAAAATAATTATGGTACTATCACAAAGCAAGGGGCAATTCAGTCAGTACAGACAAATATTCCTTAATTTGCAAGATCCCAATTTATTGTTATTATATATATATATATATATGGGAACAATAATAATTAATTAATGAAATAAAGAAGAGGCAGAAGAAGAAGGTGTTGGTAATCAGTTCACGTCAAACGAGTGTACTGATGTAGCTTCCACATTAATTTTTGTAGGTATCTCCTTGTTGTTTAATGGCGACCAAACCACACACTATCCCTCTCTCACTGGCGCACACATATTTTAGGGATCCCCCATACCACCTCCTACTGCCCTTCTGCTTCCTTTGAAGAATATATATCGTGTAATAATAAGGAAAAGCCACACTTCGAATTACGTGATGGGATTTAAAGCCTGTGGGCTGTGGGGTGACGACATTTCTCTTCTTCTTCTTCTCTTCGCTTCTTTTTTCCTTAATTTCTCCTCTTCTTACAATAATATTCCAAACTTCAAAAAGAAACATCATGCATACAGACAGACGGACAGACAGACATACATACTCTCTGCTCATTCTTGACCTTTCCTTGTGTTTTTCCTGCCCACAAATACACACACTACTGTTCTGTGCTGTGCTATCATCAGCTGGTTACCATTGGGGAGCTTCCGATCCTCTTCCTGTTTCTTTGACCCTGCGATTTTTGGCTGAGGTGGCTCAGGTGTTTGAATTATTGGCCTATAAAGTTTCCATGAATATCCTTAAATCTAACACCTTTTTAATTTCTTTCCTTTTAATGCCCCCAAGAAAATTAAATTATTCCCAAAAGAAAAAGATAAGAAAAGAACCCTCTTCTTCTTTTTCTTATCTTTTTCCGGTCTTCACCAAAGGATGTCCATCTTTTAAGGGTTGTTAAGTAGGTAAAATCTACCTATATTAATTGTAATTTTTTTTTATTAGTATGTCCTTTTTATGAATGAAAAAATTAAACCAGAACAAACCTATTGTAACTATTGCTATAAGTCAATTTTAATGGCCATAAGATGTTCATCTTATCGGTATAGTCTCGTTAACATACTAATAAATCAAATTTAATTTTCACAAAAACAGATATTTTGATAAAATATCATGTAAGGTTACAATAACGGTTTTGTAATGAGGTTCGATTGAAAAATTAACATTCAGACCGCCAAGATTTCAGAAAAGTGTATGAAAATTTAAAAATAATTAAATAGTTAATTACTTTTTGTTTTTTTAGGGATAATTACACTCTCCTGCCCTGAGATTTGGTGCAATTACACGTAAATCCCATGTGGTTTGGGAAATTACATCTACCATCCCTAATATTTGCTTCCGTCGAACAAATAAGTCTCTCTGTTAATCAAAATTTACTGAATTTATTGATATTAACAGAAAAATTGAATGAAAAATGATGTTTACCCCCAATTGACTTATTACTAATTTATTGTAGCATAAACTATTTTTTCTTAAAACTAAACTATTTTTATAACGATGAAAATATACTTACTTACATGTATTAATGCGTGAACACGTATGAGGGTAACTTGATAATAAAAAGATTTATTTAACCTCAAATAAGTCAGTAATAAGTTAATTGACAGTAAATATAGAGTTTTTTATTTTTTTTTTGTTAATATAAATAAATTTGGTGAATTTTGACTAATAAAGAAACTTATTTGTTAAATAAAAGCAAACTTCAGGGATACTAGATGTAATTTTTCAAATTACAGAAAATTTACGTATAATTATTCTAAATCTCATTAGAGGGAATTGTAATTATTTTTTTTTTTAAGATGGAAGGCTATATATGTGTGTGTGAAAAGTAAAAGTCATTGATTAAATTTTGATGAGTAATTATATATAGTAGGGACAGTAAAAAGTAAAAGAATAGGAAAATGATGAGTAATAATTTGAGAAAGATACCCCCAACTGATTATTTTGATGATGGGGTTTGATCTTGATGGTCATAATGGGGGGAAAAAGTTAGCACTGTTGCAGTTCCCCACTGTTATGATTAATTCTATCTTTTTCAGTTTTTGTGTGGCTGTTCTCCACATTCATCATCTAATCCTATGTTGCCCAATTAGTGGGACTATTTCTGTATCTATATGCACACAACTTTCTTGGACTTGCTGTTAATGTCTTGCCTCACAAGCTAAATTTCAAACATATACCTACCTACCTCCTATCTCCTCTGCTCTTCCTAATTATTACAATATATAACAAATCGAGGTCTAGTTCATATACTTAAGTTGGGGCTCCATAATTTTGAAATTATATGTGGGATATTATTCTTTTTAAATAGTAAATGTCATTCTATTTAAAAAATAGTTGTTGATAAGATAAAGTTATTATAATTAATACAAGATTATTATAAGTGTCTATAATTGTTAGATAGATATTTGATATTAATGATTGTAATCGATTTAAAAAAAAAAGAAGTTTATCACTTTCACTTAAAAATTATTACATTATATATTTCGCCCATTAAACATAAATTATGTATTAGATATGTAGAAGTACCAAAGTATAGTAGATACACTATATAAAATATTAAAACTTAATAAAATATATCAATAATTTTAAGTTAAAGTTATGTGAATTAAAATATATTAAATCTTACCATTAAGTTAAATCATTTTCTTGACACATTTTACCAATTTTATTGCGTGATTTAAAAAGTATATGTTTAAATTAAAGAAATCTATTAGATTGTCAATTAATTAGTGATACACAATTTTTAATAACTGGTAATTGATGGTTAGATAATTAATTAATATCCAGAATATTATAGCTGAATTATGTTCGGTGGTATGATAATTGACGACGTTCCAAATATAATTAGATAGCATTTTGGACTTATATCTAATCTTAAAAAAGCGAAAAATTCAATAAACAATGACGGAGAGTAATGAGATTTTAAAACTAGCTAGCTAGGGGGAGACACACAGAAGTGTCAGTCTCAAGTCCCGACATTAAATTCCAAACACAAAATGCTTTCTTAAATTCTGAGAAAGACAGTAAATTAAAAAGACTTCTAAAAACTTCTATCCCTAATTGTGTTGATTGTTCCTCCACTTTCTCCGGCCAACTTCAACCATTTTTCTTCTCTCAATTCTGAACAGTTTCAGCGGCTGACATGGCGACAGGACTCTCCATGTCTTTTCTTTTTTTTTTTTTTTTGGATTGTTTCTGGGTTCTGGCATTCTCGTGATACTTGCTTTTTATTTGGATTTTTGCTTATCCACGTACGCACGTATACGTTTATTCTCTCCTTCACCTTAAACACACACACAAATATATATATATATATATGCACAGAGTGATAGTGTATATATGTAAAAGGGAATATGTCACATGTTGCATCGATCTAGAGGTACCTCATTTGCAATTATTTTTTGAACTTGTCTGTAGAATCATGCATACTGCAAATCTTGTCTCTTGGACTCGATCGCTTTTGGTCCCATCCCATGGAAAATTCTACAATCGATTCGATTTTGACATGTAAAATATTGTTGATGTTGTTGATAAAACTGATGAGTAGGTTATACAATGAGTCTTGTGGTCCAATATTGCATTGTTCAACACCAAAGCTGATGTAGGAGTTGAGAACTTTTAGTTAATCAATAATTAAGATTGAGATCTTATAATTTTAAAAGTATAAGATTATTGGTTTGAGTCACCTCACATCAGATGTAAACACTAATTTCATTATGTGAAGTTGTTCTAGTCTATCAATTGTAATTAATTTGATAATTGTTTAATAATGGGACCCCATTATTTTTTTTGTTAATGTAGAATATTGTGATAATTATTGATGACTATTTTTTCCTTTTAAATGAATCATTAAATATTGAGGTTTCTAACTATTCCAATTTTTTTACCTTTCTATTATATATATATATATATATATGTATAATTAATTAGGAGAGTGAGGGCACTAAACACTAAAAATTGATTATTCCCTACGCTATACGTAACTACTGCTTAAAAATCATAATAATCAATAATATCTACCAGGCGAGTTAGACAAATCAATGTGAAAATTTGAATTTAGATTACAGTTAATCAATATTTATTATGATTTTACCTATGATCAAAATATTTATCATATTTTTTGTTGTGGATAATATTTTGGTCTGACTTGCAGAAACACCGGCTAATAGCCGTTGCAAAAACTATAGTTAACTAATATCTTCTATGATTTTTTATTTCTAATTATGATAATTAACTATAATAAAAAAAATACGTATTTATTCTAGTGAAAAAAGTATAATTTTTTGTTGGGATATATTTCTATGATCAAAAGTAAATAAAATCACGATAAATACAATTAACTGTAGCTGCTCAATGGTGATCATTAACTATTGTTCCTGCAAACAAGATTTAAAATATCAGCTATAACTCATTATAAGTATTTGGATTATAATGAAAATTATGACAAATGTGAGTTAAATTATGTCAAAACTTAAGATCTTATATTTATTTTTTTATTATGGTAAATAATAATATTAGTTTGTCATTGTTTTTACATAACATAGCAAATAATTTATTTTCTTTCTAGCGGAGGACGAAAAACTTTTTGAAACCATCTGAAAAGCGATCCAAAGGAGCCCACTACCAATCTCACTAATATAGATTCATGTGAACGTACATGTGTGTATATATATATGTATGTATATTACACCCACACTATGAATTAATGTTGTATTTGTCTGTGTGTGTGTGTGTGTGTGTGAGAGAGAGAGAGAGAGAGAGAGAGAGAGAGAGAGAGTATGTGTGTGAAAGAACAAGCAAGAAGATTCTATTCGATAATATCTAATAAGAAGGCCACCAGCTCTCTCACATGACCACCGCCGATACTCTTACACACACTTCAACCCAAGAAATTAATTAATAATTAATATACCACATTTCCAATATAGTAATCATAGTTATATAATGGGATAATGAGAATTTCTAGGAGAGACAGCTTAAAACACACAGACCTGCACACAATACTCATTTGAAAATTAATTAAACTCACACTCAAACCCAGAATCATGATCGGTCGTCCATCTCTCTTACTCTCTCTTACTCTCTCTCTCTCACACACACGCACGCACACATGTTTGTGTGTGTCATATCCATAGGTCATGTAATAAATTTAAGGCACACTTTCCGTTGTCTCAAGTAAGTAAAAGACGAGAGGAAGAATCAAAAATGAGTACGCGACAAGCTATATACAAAGGTTTCTTTGCTATCTGTCTCTTCTCACAACCCTCTAATTTTACCCAATATATATTGTTGTGTGGACTGACTCCAATCTGCAGGGCGAGATACCCAACATGTTTATTATTATTCGTTAATCTTGAAATAATCACACACGCGCACACACATGTACGTGTGTGCATGTATACAGATATCGTGTAAGTATTTTTCTTGATTTGTTTAAGTAAATTAGTATATATGACGGTAAAAAAATTTGATGGAAGATCTTTTGGTGCAAGTTGCAGGGTTTGGTGTAGATATTTGGATTAATGGGTCACGAGGGGTTACCCGCTTGTGTAGGTGTGAGTAGTATTATCTATATATATATACATATATATATATTTATGGCAATTAATATATATATATGTGTATATATATTTATGGTAATTAAGGGAAGGCACGAGGAAGAAGCCAAGTCCTATATATTAAAAGGGTAGGCTTCTTTGATTTGTCTTATTTTCTAAATAATTTTCATTCTACTACAGACATTTAAGTGTATTAAAATTTTATGTGATTACTTTTCAAGAATTAATAAAATAATGATATAGAAAATTAGAATTATTCTTGCAGTGGTGAATGAAAATCTTGAGCCACCAAGCGCACAGAAAACCCATGAGTTTCTTAAATAAAAAAAAAAAAAAAAATCCGCATGCGTTTAGGATATAATTACGTCAAGTATTAATCTTTTTATAGTTCATTTAATAAATAATATAATAAATATTTTAAAATATATCCTACGAGTCCTAACTTCTAATTAATTATTTTTTAGTATATATTAAAACCCATTAATTGGTCAGTTCAATTTATACATATGCAAACACAATTAGGAATTAATTAATTAAGACTAACAAGTCCTTTTTATTGGACGTATCCAATTGTTACCTTTTGTCAACCCTTTAGCATACGAATGGCCAGAAATTGTGTACTTTTGGCAATCAAAATCCAATAAATTGAAATTTGAAAATGTAATAAAAACGGGAAAGAAAGTAGAAATGGGGATATAATTATATATGTATAGTGATTAGACAGGAAAGCAACAAGTAATTGGAATAACTTAGAATAATAGAGAGAGAGAGAGAGAGAGAGAGAGAGAGAGAGAGTGAGTGGTGTGTCTCCATGCAAAAGTTCCTTTAATTAAAAGAAAAACACTAAAAAAGCAGCTTCGGCGGATGGAGAACTGATGGATGATCAGTAGACATATTTTGTATCTAAGAATATTGTGTGTGTGTATATATATATATATAGGTGATAGGTCCAATCCAAAAGGAGTTTTGGATGGCAAAGTTTAAAGTTATAACACAATTGCATGCCTCATTCTTTCTAATCAATTAAAGAAACCCCATTTTAACACTCTTTAGACATGCATTAAAAGCAGAGAACTTCAACACTACTCTTTTCTTTCCTTATCTTTCTTCCTTCCCTTTCTTCCCCTCTCTTTTTTTCTCCTTTTTATCTCTCTCTCTCTCTCTCTCTCTCTGTCTGTGTTTAATTTTCACAAGAACTTGTAATAAATTATTAAGTTGATTTTGACTTAACTCATCACATGTAATTTACTTCTTTTGGTTGTTGTCATGACGATAGAAAAAAAAGAACAACATGATCCCATGAATATAAACGAGTAATTAACTACTGACAGTTTGATGATCATGAACGTCTGATCAACAACATTCAAATTTATAAGTTGAAGCATTACGAATTAATCTTTTCGTGAATTTTGTTTTTCGTCCAAAATGAATTAATTCATAACTTTCCTTGTTTTCCCCAAACATTCTTGCAATGGTGTCATGACTTCAAGTACACATTATAAGGGTGGCAAATTATGTGTAAATTGAAACACCAGAGGCACATACAACAACTTAACGTATGAGCTAAAATGATAAGACAAAAAAAGTGGATTAGTGAGGAAATGTAATGTTTGTGTCCAAGAAAAAGACAAGAGAAAAATTGATTAGAATATAATAAGAGGGGAACATAAAGGCTGTTGGATCACATGCACATCACCTTTCTTTTCTCTCCTTCTGTTTCTCTTCTTTTCATACTAAACGTTATGAGAGAGGAAGCCCCAAAAGATAAAGAAAAGGAAAAGTTGTAATTAGGGTTTGTAGGACCCCACCCACATATATTATTCTCAAGGCTGCTCCTCCAACTCCAACTCCTACTTCATCTTCAATTCCATTCTCCCCCAATCCAAGGGATTCCCAATTTCTTTTTATTTAAAAAAAAGAAAAAAAAAGAAAAATTAGTTAGTGGGTCCCACCCCCCCACCATGATCATCTTGATCACCATCATTTCATGCAATGTTGAAGACCCACGTCCTCTCACGTCCAATTTTTACTTGCAAAGCATATACTTAAAAGTAGCATTATTAATTGTTTGCCAATAATTCACAAATTTGGGAGGCGTTTTTTTCTTTTTCTTTTTATTTTGTGGGGGGTGAGGGTAATGAACATCTCATCATATGTTGGAGATTTTCATCAATTTTAAGAGCCGTTGATTGGGGAATAAAGATTGATATATTGATTTCCGGGGAAAAAAGCTATTATCGCTATATCATTTGGGTTGCTTGGCGAGGCTGTAGGATCATAGAATTTCTTCTCCTTTTTTTGGAAAAAACAAACTTAATTATTACTGTTTTACTTAATTAATACCATGAGGACAAGGGTAAAACGGACTTATCAAAATTAAAAGTATATATCGGTTTAACGGGGATTATATAAATAAGTGTAATTAATACATATATAAGCATAAAGTTACAAAAAAAATAATTGCAAAAAACAATTTTGAGAAGAAACTAAAATAGTTAAATTGTTTCAACGGTTAAACAGAGGTTCCCGTACGTTGTCTTAACTCTCATTGGTTCAACTATATATAAAGAAAAGGCAGAAATCGTGGCTTTAATCCTTCAAATCACCGACCTATGACACAGGTAATCAGTAGTTCATTCCATTTCCTGATACTAATCCAACACTTTTTCTTTTTTTGTTTTTTTAATAAAGCAATCAAATACATTAATAGTTACTTATAGATATCATTGATTGAATCAACAATCAGCAAGAAATTATCAACTTTAAACATTAATCATTTATAAATATCTTGTGTAATGGAAACATCAAAATTAATGCAGCCCATTGTCATTGAATTTTCTGTGTTGGTTTTAAAAACATAGTATCTATGTTACTACCCATTAATTCCCTCTTTTTCTGTAAAGAATTTGGTGATAATAGTATTTTTAGTGTTTTCTCATAATTTCGCAGTTTCACTCCCTTCTTACTTCTTCATATTTCTTTTTCTTACAAACTTTTATATTTTTGATAATTTCATTACTATAATTTGTTTGTTTAACTTTTTTCTTTCTGGTCGTCTCACACCATGATTATTTATTTCATAAATTTCTTTTATCACTATATCGCACACCACAGTTCTTTTTTATATGCTTGGGGACTATGTGCAACAACTACTAGAAATTTAAAACATGAAAAATTATTTATTATATATACACAGAAACAACGTATCACAACGACTAGTGTTGAAATATATTTTACCATCGATCTAACCAGAGTTACATATATATAACTATATATATATTGTGGATGGCATGAATGATATTATAATAGAGGCAGGACATTACTCGTGAAAAGACAAGTGTAGAACTACGTACGGAAGTGCATGGGTTGGGGAATGAAGAAGGGGGGGCGTGGAAGAACACATGAAATTCTAGAGACCACCTCTGTGTGTATTATATACAATTCATGAATTCTTGCATCATTATCTTCTCCTACTATTTTAGTAAATGCTTTCATGGGAAACTGTAAACGAATATATAAACATTTTGAGAAGGAAATAATAGCTAGTCATACAAAATATATATATATATATATCTACGAACTCTAACGTTTGATTTGAAATAATTTAATTTTTCCACAAATAATTACAACGGCCACATATGAAAAAAAAATGTCGATTAATCAGATTATGAAGCCTAGTTCGTTGCTGTGTTAATTTCTCTAATTACACCAATTTCATAAAGCATGCCCAGGTGAATACTATACTGTCCGTAATTAATTTAATTATCATATTAATTAATTTTTCCGACATAAAAAATAAAATAAAATATGTGTTGGGAACTACTGGTCTAGCTCTCTACAACTGACATTCCAAGTTGTGGGGCAATGGAAATATATGGTGGACTCGTGCTGGGGGTCGAAGCATGCGAGCTTATAATTCATTCTATGTACAAAATATATAGTTCATTAAAGTGAATAATTAACCTTTATAGTAGTTGATTAATTGAGTACTAATATTTTTTGACGATTTATTGACAATAGCTAATTTATATATATGTAATGTGATCACATTCCTACTTATTTGTATACACAAACTTTCATTTTTACTTTAAAAAGGTAAGGAAGTAAATGAAGAAAAAAGTAGAGAGTTTTATTCCGATATAAGCTTAATTAAACGATAAGAAAATATGAGCAATTTTACTTGGCAGGTTATTGGAGACTCCGAGTGTTAAATCAGATCTTTGACATTATACAGTTTATAATCAGACGTAAAATTTATAATTTTATGATATTTTACAGACATTTTTATTGTATATAATTTTGGGGTGACGGTCAGTTGTAATAACACGAACAGATTAGAGAAATTTAATTGTAAACACGACTATGAACATTTTCAAAATCACATCACATTTTTATATCGTATTTGATTTATAAACAAGTAAAAAATTGAAAATAAGAAATAGGTAAGGGGAAGTACATATTTAAAGTTTGTGGTGTAAAAAATGGAAAGGTTGATTGGAGAGAGTGAGGGGTGGGGGTGGCAGGGTTGGCTTTTTTGGGGGTAAGGGCCCTCTGAGTCTCACTCCTCACCTGACAATTACGCTTTATGGACCTACAATAGATTGTTGAAGTGAAGTAACTTTGGCAGAGTATAGAATAGAATGCAATTTTGGATTCCAGAACAAAATCCCACATCTCTTCTGTACAATATGCACAAAGTGCAAGTTTAGAAGGCTCAGATGATATATAGCTGATGAGTGATCCCCCACCCAAAAACAGCTTTATAGGGAATAAGGGAGTCTCTCTTTGCATTCCATTCAACTTAGCTGTTTTGTAAAGACCTTCACTTTTTTGCATTTTCCCTTTTGTTTTCACTACTTATTCAAACACAGATTCACCCTCACCATTTAGTCAAAGGGACTAAGCATCCACAGTTGTAATCATTGATCAAACCAAATAAAAAAAATAAACTACAAGTCTAATTGTTCTTAACCATGGGATCATTTGACGGTGCATTCTTTGTCACGTCACGTGAATTCGTACATGTCCTGACATATAGGATGTGTTTGAGTACTTTTTCTCAGTCAATTGAATTTAAATGTAATATTTCTCTTTAAACTTGAAATCATAGTAATAACTTAAATATACGAGGGTTTTAGTTGAAAGGCAACTCATTATTTAATAAGTTCTTCGTGTATATGGATTTGAGAAAAGACTATAATTGAGAAAGTAGAGGTTGTAATATTGTTGCGCATGGTATGAATTAAAGAAGAAAGATTATAAGAGTAGGTAGGTATGCGGTTCAACAGTTGATGATGCAACTAAAAGTGGTGTTTTTGAACAGAGTAGATGGAGTGGATGAGAAAGGGAGGTGAAAACACTTAAACTAGCTAAAAAAGCAAACAAAAACATGGATGGATTTTTCTGAACATATGCATATGCTAATGTCTTTTTGGCGTAAGAGCTTTAGGTGGGAAAAGCATTGACAGGACAAGAAAATCGGGCTGGGGTATCATAGCACTGGCGGTGGGATTGGAAGTGGAGGACGGAATAATCATCAATAATACTTCTACTACCCCTCTAATACCCTCTTCCCTCTTCCACATATACATACATACATACATGTGTGTTTGTGGCTTTGATATATAATCATGGCCACCATTTTCACTTTCCTCTTTGTCATCACTTTCTCTGGCATACTTAGATATAAAGATTTCCACCCCAAAAAATAAAGCTTTAAGGAACTGTCTTTATCTTAGTTTAATTTCACCTCGTTTTCGTTAAAGTACACCATCCTCCCCTTCCCCGTCCCATGTCTAAAGTGAGGATTTACAAAAACATAGAAATCCAACCATCTTCAATAAAGTTCTAAGAAGTTAACGACTTCTTTATATTGCAAATTTTATAAACGATAGTTAGCATGTATATCAATGATACATAGTGTATAGACTGCTGTCTGCCAGTTCCAAATAAAATCTTGCAAGTCCATGCCACATATGTAAAACCACTTGTTGTAAGAATGTGGTGCGGACTTTAAGATTGGACCTCTCTTTTTCTCTCCAGCTCGATGTTGGGCCCAACTGAAAATTTTCACGTTCAGCCCTTTGGACCTATTTTCGGCTTTGACGGAACCCAGGTGGTCCAAGAAGAGTTCGTCCAGAAATCTTTCCTTTCAATACTCTGCACAAAAGACCCACGAAAGCTACAGTCTTCTGGCAGAAACGCGACCGTTCAGGAACGAATTTGGGTATGCACATTATAACCAAGGTCGCTAGTTCAATACATTCCTCACATTCCAACCCCAGTGTAATTGGTTTATGTCAAGGTGAAATTATTTTTAAAATGTAAACAAAAAAAATTTAAAAAATAGAGTGAAATTCAAATTGTTAAAATTTTAAATCATCGCCGCGGTGCCACTAACTTTAAAAAAAATATATATTCTTTCATGGCACCTTGGTCTTAAAAAAGAATATTTAAGTGATCGCGGTGACATCAATTTTTTTTAATTTGTAATCGCGGTGACTTGAATTATTTTTTTTGAAAAAAAAAATTTAGTCACCGTGATTACAAATTGCGGTGACTTGAATAATTTTTCTTTTTTTTAAAAGTTAGTGGCACCGCATTTTGACATCGTTGTGTCACTTAAAATTTTAACAATTTCAATTTTACTCTATTTCTTTTTTTTTTTTTTTTTACATTTTTAGAATAATTTCACCTTCTCAAGGAAGCAGAACCAACTCCAGCTTATTGTAACCCACCAAGAAAACGTGCTAAAAGAGCTAAAACCGTGTAAGATACGAATCAGAAGGAAATGTCAAAGCAGTTCAACAACTTAAATGATACATCTTGAACAAACCAAGGATAGCACTGCAATACGGCTTGATTTTTCGAAGTGTTCAATGTTGTGCTTCATTCAGATTAGTGAATCACTTAATGCTCGAGAAATGAGAATGCTGGACAAGCGTAGGAAAAGAAGTAGGTCAACAGGGATAATATAGTCGATTGCATGTAACATGAATGTTTATGTTAGATTCACATCATTGATCATCCCATTACAAATAAACCTCCATGCCTATATACTTTGAGGATTGACACAAGGGACAAATGCTCAACTTACTCTCACATTCTTTACACAAGCAGAGATGCTTACAAGGTAACAAAAGCATGCATACTTCGTTTACTCGACAAACCTTACAGGTTATCAACTCCATTCCGTTGCTGTCCTTGAGGAAATCAACTGGACGACCATTGCAGCAGGATGCTGTATCATCAACCTCACTATCTCCACACCCTTCTTTACTATCTCGGCTTTGTGCATAAACCTGCTGTAGATTAAGCTTGAGAGTGTTGATCATGTTCTCGCTGTATTTTGCACGTTGTTGCCAAGCATTGGCCTCAAAGGCGAGGTGTTCCATTCTCGACTCAAGCTCCATATTCTTCTTGTTTATGTCTTCCACCTCGGCCTCTTTCTCCCGGAGTTTCTGAAGGACCTTCTCTTCCACATATGAGATAGTCTGGAGTTGGGTTGCCTGAAACTTCTCCAAAAGAGCTTGCCGCAAACGATCGCCCTATCAAAAGAGTAAACAAGATAAGCCATCAAATGGTATAAAACCCATCTTAATCGAAAGACATTCTTCAGATCTGCAATAAAAAGATAATCCCGCATATAAAAGAGGATGACATAACTAGGCATCACCTACTATGCTCAAGATTGAACACGTGAATCAGTTAAAAATGGTTACAAGTGTTTATCTAATTCTAATAGTCAATTTCAGTTCACTGGACGAAATTCATTTTTCACAGACTGATAAAAATCCTGCAATTGGGACCAGTTAGGTCCTAGGAAGTAACTGTTGATGCTAATGCATGAAATTTTTCTTGGCCAGCTTGTTTCTAGAATTGGAAACATAATGTAACAAACATGTCGAATAGGAAACAGTTTTTTGTTGAATGATAGTGTGGCAAAAACGTTTTACTAAAAGATCATATTATTAGCAAATAATCAAAACAAACACAACATGCCTGGACCTCTTAGCCCATGACAGAATATGAGCTTCAAGAGTCAAAACCCGCACAAGCAACCATTATATTGGGCTAAGTCAATAACCGTAAAGGTTAAGCAATTGCGTCAACGAGTTAGCGACAGATTCTAAAGCGATCACTCTCTTGTTCCACTGTTATGTTGCAAGTTGGGTCACAAGAGCAAGATATATTTAATTAGAAGTAATATGAGCAAAGACACATCTTGCTGCATCCAAAATATGGTGTATATGAGCATTGAGGATGAGTATCCAAATGCCATGTCGAATTCCAATGGTTGGATATGTATGTTATGCTGAGCTAAGGGTTACATCATTGCACACAGGTATAATATGGGCTGGAGTCATAGCTGTACTATGAACAACAATTAGATCTTGAAATAAGGAAGTTGCATCACCATCACAATCTAGCAAAAGGAAAATAGGAACTCAACCTAGCACAAAAGACATGCCAAAACACTGAAAGTACACATCCAGCAGGGAATTACATAATAGACACTGCCAACAATTAATTGTATCTCGTCTCTGCAACTAGCAATTAATTTGCATCATATTCTCAGTGTAAAGGAGAAGTTGAGTTGCACACTCTAACTTAACTTAATACTCCATCTGAAGAAGAGAATTTCTGAAAACCATATCCAAGTAGACTCTAAATTTGCATGGAATATCAGAAAGTTCAGAGGAGATTAACATTGAAATCTGAATAATTGCCAAAAGAATATTGTCTTGAAACTCTAAATACTAATTCAAAGTACAAAAGACATCATATTCAAGCATAAACAGCTTCAGATTCCATGCATAACATGTCGAATTCTCCTCTTATAGCTAAAGAAAGTTGCAGGTACCAAATCCAAAATACCTTCACTCCATTCCTAGGTTTTAGTCCGGTACTAAATTGTCAACTGTCCGTGCTATTTAACTATCTCCTCCAAGCCAAATAGAACTCACGATCCAATTCCTCACACCACTCAAAAAAGTCAATCCAATAACGAAATTGCAAGAACTAATAATCAGCCCCAAAAATTCCAGTATCAATTTCAAGCAAGTAAACTCGAACCACAAAAATCGATCATTCAATTGAATTTTCAAGAAAAATTAAAATTCATCTGAAAAGCAAGAACAACTCGAGACCCCAGTATTTCCCACCTGAAGTTTGATGTATCTGTCAATCTCAGCATCCTGTCTTTGCAACTCGCGGTCAAGAGCATCGCCCACCAACCCAAGCAAAGCTGAGTCACCCGAAGACGCCAATCGGGGATTTTCCAGTGAAAGTCCCAGCCCGACGGACACCGATCGGGCCTGCAATAAATCCGCAGAGGATAACTGAGAGTTATTATTGCTGTTGTTATTGGTAAGATTGTTCTCCAGAAAAGATTGCTCTATGGGCCTCTTCTTTTTGGACTCAAGCCCGGAACTCCACTGCAGCTCCAGCCCGTTCTCTTCATGAGACGGGCCCGGCGCCAACCCTGCCACTTGAACTGAATAATGGAAAAGAGCATTAGGGAAAAACGATTAAACCCCATGAAAACAAAGAAATCAGTGAAAGATTAGAGGAAATACAGGGAGGGATGTAAGGGGGATGGTGATCAAGAAGATTAGGTGTGTTGAAGTAAGGCACTTGCTGTGAAATCTGACCCTCCATGTTGCTGTTATACAAATCCCTGAAGCAGGAAAACGAAGAACATTAGAAGTTGATGATGAAAATAATTACACAACAAAATTCAAATAACCAGCCATACAGTTTCTTGGTGTGAGATACCTGAAAGGTTTGGGTTGTTGTGGCTGTGAGGGTGGTTGCTGAAGAAACTGCTGAAAGTGATTTTGAGGGAAAGAAGTCATGGCTGACGTCTAGAGAGAGAAAGAGAGGAAGAAGAAGAAGAAGAAGAAGCAAAAAGGGGGTGTTGCGGGAAGGTGGTTCAAGGATGAGAGAGAGAATCTTTTGTATTTGCTAATTGGTCCTTATAGTATAGGAAAATTCTGGAATTTGTTATTGTAGATAACTCTAGTATATAACAACAAAGGAAAAGTCAATTAAGCCTAATTTAATGGACGAAATTGAAATTATATGTTTGAGTTGTATTTTAATAATAGCTGATTTTTTACCAGTTGTTGATTGGATATAGGTATTTAAAGTGGTTGATTAGTATATGATTCTTGCAGTTATTGATGTTTCCTGTAATTGTAATCAATTTATTTAAAAAATAATAATAACAACAATGAAAAAATATATTTAAAAAAAATTAAATATGAATTTTGGATTCTGTTGAAGAAAAAAGGATATTAAAAATACTGATTTTTAATGCTTTCTAGTGTAGTTAATCATTTTCTAAAATGTCAAATAAACTAAAAGTATAAAATATATTTTACCCAAACATTTGTCATAAATTCGCTGAAACCAAATATATAAAACTATGTTTTCAATATTTAACTTGTTAATAAAACTTGAAAATTCTAATCCATCGCACTTGACTTGAATCGTATAATTGCATCAATTTATCGTAATAAATCTAAAAGTATTATTATTATTATTATTATTATTATTTTGTATCTGAATCTAATTACAACGTTCAAATGCAAAAATCTGAATATAGCCATGCCTGAAATTCAAATACAAAATAGTTTAAAATATGAAAATTACCTTCTCTTTTTTTTTTTTTTTGGGTCCAAATATTGAATTTCTATACATATTAAAAATAAAGTGAAGTCTCTGTTGCTATGGTTTCTAATTATTTAAAATTAAAAATGTTAATGTGAACAAAAGTAATAAAAGTTAGCAGAGTGTGAACTCTGAATTTGACTTAATGCTCTGTACTCTAATTTGGTGCTCTATTTTCCACTCATGTTAAATATTTTATCAAAACTTAAGATTTGAGGTATTGAAAATGCTCATGTCCTATTACTTTAGAGGTGGTGGGTTTAAATCTCACATTATATATGACGTATTATTTTTACTATATAGTAAGTGTAATTTATATTAAAATAGTATAATTTTGATTATATTTAACTTATTCGATATTATTTATTAGAATATGATTATTATAACGATCTTTGTTAAATATTAATATTTAACATAAATAATTGTAACTGATTTATTTCAATTAATAATAGTCCATCGCTCTCACTTTAAAAAAACACTAATACATTGCATGGGTCATAATCATAAATGGCGTAACCAATAAATTAAAATTTGAATAGATAAATAGCGAATAACACGCAAAGTGCATGACATTATGACCTACCAGAAATAAATGCTCTCGCTTTACTTTTAATAATATATTCAAATTTAAAAATTGATCAATAAATTAGTAATTTAAATTAATAAATATATTCAAATAAAATAAAAAATAAACAAATTATTTATAAAAATATACATATACTCATATTCATATAATTCAAACTCATGAATGTTATGGATCGAGTGAATTCACATTAGGCCTATCATTTTGTTTTTGGAAAATGGATAAATTCAATCCGCAAGTGTTTGGATTTTGGGTTAATTTATTTAGGCCTACATTTGCTAATTCCAAGGCCATATGTTGGCCCGCTTTGAATTTCAAACATGTGATTTAACAGCCCAAAGATTTAATAAGTACTTTTCTTTCTTGCTTTCATTTTCTTTTAGGATAATTACATCTACACTCTTTCACCTATTGTTCTTTCATATAAATTATCTCTATTTTTTATAAAATAACATAAAATATAAAAATACTCCTGTTGACTTGATCAAATTTTAATATAATTTTTCAAAGACGCCCACAGGAGTATTTCTATGATTACTCAAAAGTAAAGGGGCGTCAAAATAATATATATAGGGATCATAAATATAACCCCGTATATATTTTTTATTATTTAACAATTTTTAGTTTAAATTTAAATTATTTTATCAACTTTTGTAGTTTGGTATATAAAATTATACTTTTTAATAATTAAAATATTAAATTATTCTATTAATATATCAATAAAATTTATTACTAGATTATAAATTTAAAAAAAATTATCAAATTTTATGGATTATTTAAAATTATTAAAATTAATAAATTATTTATCCTCTATTTTTATTTATAATTAAATTTTATTAAAATTAATGAATAATAATTCAAAATTATTTATATAGTTTATATAAATCACATTAGAATTAGTAAAATAAATAATTTATTTATTATAAACTATTTTGAATTATTAAATTTATCTATTTAAACTAATTATTCCTTCTTCCCCAACCCTAGGGTCATGCCCACCCTCAAATATATACATACAAATATGTCCAATTATACACAAACTAATATATTTATATTGTATAGATATATATATACACATATGTATAATTTATTAATTATAATAAAATTTAGTTATGAATAAAAATAAAAAATATATATTTTAATTTTAAGAATTTAAAATAATTAATAAAGTTATTTTTTAATTTAAAGTATAACCTAGTAACTATTTTTTATTGATATATTAATTAAATAATTTAATATTTTAATTATTAAGAGGTCTAATTTTATATAGAGACTCAATAAAAATAAATAAATTAATAAAATAATCATATTATCCATTCCCCTATACATTACTTTGACACATTTTTTACCTTTTGATAATTATAGAAACACTCTGAGTGTATTTTTGTTATTGAAAAAATAAATTAAAATTTGACCGGGTCAACAAAGATATTTTTGGATTTTAAAGATTGTCGTAGGTGATTTCTATAATTTTTGAAAAAATAAGAATAATTTGTGTAAAAGAGAAATAGAGGGAGGGGTGTAAATGAAACTACCCCTTTTCTTTTTTAAGTGAAATCTTGAGATATGTGATTTTGTTAAAATTGGAGAAAGAAATAGTTGCATAAATTGAAAATAAATAAATAATATTTTTCTAAAATTTTATTAAATAAAGATAAGGTATATGAAACCTTAATAGTCTATCAAGAATCGAAAAGGATAAAAACATAGCTTGATTTTTGAAATATATCCGAATATTGTTATTTGGATAAAATGATAAGTTGAGTAAAAAATATATTCAAATTTTTTCTCCAAAAAAAAGATTGGTAATAATCATTCCCAACAATATATAGAAAGTGATAAGAATATTTTTATTTAATAAATATTATTGATGCGTATCATCAATTATATTTGATAATTTAAAATGTACAAGAGATTGAGTAACCTTTTAATTGTTAATAATGAGAGAAAACAAAAGGGGAGAGAGGAAAGGGCGTGAATCAAGGGAATAACGGGTGCTGTACAGCAGACAAAACTAAATTACTCGTCGGCGCATTATCTTCTTCCTCCATGTGACTCCCTTCCCCCACATCTTCTCCCTATCCCCCTCTCTCTCCCTTCTATTCCTCTCTCATTCTCCATTCCACACACACCCATTTCTCCATATTCCCATTTTCCGTCACCATGGCAGCAAAACTTCCCATCATTCTCATCTTCTCCCTCCTCATTGTCTTCGCTTCAGGCAATCCCACCGCCAACCCTGAGATCGATTCCCATTCCGGCCTCCAGCCCATGAATGAGACCGTGGAATGGGATTTCCCGACTCCATTCCATCTCGAATCCGAGCTCGTTCAAGAGCAAGAAGAAGAAGAAGGGTTGCCTCGCAGATCTCTCTACTGGAAATCACCGGCGAGGAAATACTACATTTCATACGGGGCTCTCTCCGCGAACCGGGTCCCCTGCCCCCCTCGCTCCGGCAGATCCTACTATACCCATAACTGTTTCAGAGCGCGCGGCCCCGTGCACCCCTACACCAGAGGCTGCTCCGCCATTACCCGCTGCCGGAGATAAAGAGCTGAATTTTTTTGTACTGCTGTATTCTTTTCTCTTTGTTTGGCTTTTCCAATCAGCAAAAGTTGTACGATGCTCAACTGGTGCTTCTCAAGACCTCTTTCTTGTTTGTTGAACTAGTGTTTTCTTGGATTGTTACGTTGTTTTCTGGGCGGCCTTCAAATTTTCTAGATCTGAGTGGAGCAATGTATGTACGTATTTGTTTATTTTTGAGATTGTTGTGTTCTCTGTCCTAGTTCTTTTTTGTTATATTACCATAAAAACAAATCTGTAATAAAAGATAATTCAATCAAGTCCAAACAGTATCAAGTAAATAAGTTTGCCCCTTGTTTAATAGTTAATTATTAGTTTTATTTTATATGTTGAAAACATAGAATTAACCAGAGTGTTTGCGATTATTTTTACTTTAAGTTAAAAATTAGTAAAAGTCGACACTATTTCAAAGTAGAAGTTAAAAGTAAAAAAAAAAAGTCAAAAGTTTTTTTTCAAGGACATATTTGGAATTTTATAAATAAATCATAGAAATTGTAGAAAGTTGTTTATATTATAATTTAAATTGATTTAATTTCAACAGTTCAAAAAAATAAAATAAGAAACTCTTTTTAGCAATAAATTAATCAATATTTATTTCAAATTCTTGCAAACAACCTCTATATATATATATATATATATATCCGATACCTACTATATTTTTTGAAGCTTAATCACCAAATAAATCATGCCTCCCAAAACCTACTACCCCAAGCACACTAAACAGACAGCAAAAATATCAAGCCAACCAGTCCAATCCTACTGCCTCTTGCCCAAATATTGTACTAGCCGGCCAATGCCAAACACCAAGGTCGTCACGTCACTTATATCCTACACACCATAAAAGTGAAAAAAATCTCATTAAAAACACAACTAAACTGGCTCTAAATCTTTCAAAATATGCTTTTATAAATAGAAAATTAGGTAAATGAACAAGGTAATTAAGTTAACTAAACTTTTCCAATAGTAAGACTTGCTCCATTTTTCACTTGTGTTTTTGTACTCTCTACACCAAGTTCAACTCCATTCTTCATATTCAAACACTCTATTTTCAATTACATGATATCACAATATCATATTTTTACTTGAATTTCTTATTTTATTTTATCAGATGCTATTTTTACTTAAATATCCAAGTACTAATTTTTATTTGCAGGTTAACCCTTAAAATTTTGAAAAGATCATTCGATTCTTCTAGTGTTGCCAGACTCCATACATATTAATATTATTGTATTATGAATTAATAGTGTAAAATACTTGAGGATACATAGTTTATTACTTTGTGTTGGTGTATAGTAAGCCGGAGATAACTAAACGTATAAGGCGTGGTAAATGCAGATTCAACTTAAATTTTAATGTACCGATGGAACTACAATAATCAAATTAAAAAAGTTGTTAATGAATTTTAATAAAAAGTTATCTTATAACTAAATTCTTTTAATTGGAATAAACAAAACAAATTTGTTTTGATATATTCTTTTTATTATTCAACCAAAAACTAAAAAAAAAATGGATAATAATAGAATCCCTTCCGTTGCAAATCAAATCTTCCATTGCAAATTCTATTTCATCTTTTAATTCATTCAACATAAATACTCCATGTATATAAAGAATATTTTATTTAAAAAAAAATTTTATATACATAATATATATGTATTGAATAAAGTAAAAAATGGAACAAAAATTGTAATAGAAAATTGGATCCGCTTCCAATGAAGCATACTGGTGCCGACAATCCTAATGCGTTTGCAGAATTAAGGAATTATTTGTTGCTCATAATCATGCAAAGCGGGCAGAGGAGACATTATTCGAGGGGCCTATCGTCCCTCTCTTGATCTTTTGTCAATTGATGTATTTTCTTATGGTTTATTCACAAAAAGAAAGAATCATTTCTTGGGAAATTGATAATACTGCAGGGCATATATAATATTTAAATAGCATCCATGCACTGTCAAGTTCATAATACTGCACTTCCGTAAAAGTTAAAAATAAACCAAGTACAAGAAAAAATATGATCTTGCCCACGTTGTAGCTGGTGGAGCTAAAATCATGATCGCGGGAAATGGTATTTTTGATTTTATAAGTTAGGTGGTTTTATTTATAATGAAATAGATATTTTTAATTCTATAAGTTATAGAAAAAAATTAGTACTTTTGTATCTCATCTACAAATTAATGGTATAGGGCATACAGTAGTGAAGTATTTTTTGCTGGAGACAAATCAGACATTCTTCCCACAGTAATATATAAATGCTCTACTTGATCCACTTGTGGAAGAAATGATTCATTATGTTGCTTCTACTTCTCTTCAACTTATAGAAATACGAAAAGGATGGGATTCAATTTTTGCAGTAGAAGAAAAAAGTTGCCCCTCTTTTTGCCCTAGTTTCCTTGGAGATTGTTTTTTCCCCTCAAGTTTAGCTAAATATCCCTTCAAAAGTTGTCCCAAACTAGATAACATACAAAATTTTCCTATAGTCAATAACCACACAGTCGATAAAACTCAAATATATAATCTTATATTATTCTTGAAACTTTCACCTTAATTACATAGGGGCAAAAGAAAAAAGTCATGAATAACAGATGTGATCCTTTTCACTAGCCATAAATGCAAGAGCTCTTGATTATTGAAATATCTATGAGGGAGAAGGCTTGTGACAGCTGCATTAGGGTTGTCAGGAGAGCTTCGCAAATTGTAGTTGAGTTTCTATTTTCATTCATTATATTGAAATATTTTTTTGTTTTAAATAAATAACTTTGACAATAATCCCAAGAATGGTACAGGAAACATTAAGCGATATTAGAGGTGTAGTTTCGTTTTTGTCCTCTAAAACTAAAAACTTTGTGAAATCCCACCTCTGCCATAAGTATATGTGAGCTTCTTATTTTAGAATTTTTTTTTATTCAAATCAGGTTCAATCAAATTAAATTAATTATAGAGCAAGTGTGAAATATTTGTTATATAATTGGTCAATTTTTCTAAATTGTATATCAATTACATAATAAATATATTACACTTACCATAAAATCGACTCAGGTCTGACCAAATTCTAATTCAGTTAAAGTTTTCCCTTAATTTCAATTGATTGTTGGTCTAGAGTGATTGACACGGACACCCTTAATTCCTAGTGCATCAGTGTTTTAATTTCTCCTAATTGCATTTGGATCCACCTCCAAAATAGCTTTACATTCTTACCAAATTAATTTTGAAAGAAAATATGAATGAAACATTTACTTATACATTCAACTTCTTTTTTATGATACCTACTCGAGTTACGTGAATTCATATTAATCTGTCCAAAAAAAATTTCAAATTCTTAAATTTTTATTTTTAAATATTATTTTATAGAGTATAGATGAATTTCAAATTCTTTGAAGTATTTTTCCTAAATAATTCCTCCAAATATGAGGATACATATATATATGTAGATATATCTCATTTTAGAATTGGACCCTTATAAAAAATAAAGAGCTCATTTTTTTTTTTTTTTTTGGATCTAGTAAAAGAGCTCAAATTGAAATGTGGGATTTGGATACATGATATTGGGCAGGCATTGATGTAAAAAGGAGGGAATGAGATGAAGAAAAAATTGACTAAGTATGAAATGAAGCACGTAGTGATCAAAGAGTGCCGCCATTAATGCCTATATATCCAATTGTTTCTGTGGAAGAAAGGTGTAAGAAGGTTCGAATTTGAAATGTCCGACTTTGTTTCAGCATACTATATATTATTAATGATATGTAAAGTGATGGTGGCAAGATTTTATAATATATATATATATGTTTATAAATTTCTTCTTTCTTCATCTTCAACTTTAATTTCTTGCTTTTGGTGTTGGTACTGTGCATCTTCTTTCTATGCCTGGGGGCGTAAATTTCATGGTTTTAAGTTACCATTATGTGAGAAATATTCAAAAATTATTTTTAAGATATACAGTATTTATGTAATTAAATTTTCACTTGTAAAACGCGATTATGCAGAATAATAATTATAACTTTATTTTCAAATTGAAATAATTATAAAGTTATAATATGAATATCCAATTTACTTAACATTCATAATACTACAAATCAATGACAAAATATTCAGACTTACAAGTGATGAAATAATACAAGATTAATACATTATTCTAACACTCTTAAAAACTTCAATCAAAGATTAATAGCGAACCATCGCGATTCAAACCAACTATTTATACTTTATTCTTAACTTTTTACGTCAGCGAAAAATAAAAAAGAATGATTGAGAAAATGATGAAGTAGCTAGTTTCCACTTCCAGGGCTTGGACCTGATCTCTTGATTCCGCCTAGCGTTAAAGCGTTGGTTGCTGCATGTCCATCTCCACCGTGACTCGGTCCTCCAGTTTTCACTGCTTCCACGTATAATTCCTCCAAGATTTTCATCATCTCTCTGTCCACCATGTTTTCATGCTCCCAACTTCTCAAGGGACGAGCATCGTTGGGAAGGAAGACAGACCAGAGAAGAAGAAGAAAAACAAGCAATGTGAGAGGTTTCGCCATTACTAACTAAATCTTCAAATTAAGGTTATTGGTAAGAAGATTAAGGTTTACTGTATGAGATGGAGATATGCATAATTTAATGCAGTATTTATAGAGCGGAGAATTGCATGCATGCAAGAAATAAAAGATGACTGGCGAAATGTTGGAAATTTGACTGTTTGATATTCAAGATTTGAAAAGGGGATGATGGTGTTGTAATTAGGTGCCCGCCACGTTTGGAATTCTGGGAAAAACTGAAAAGGCTGGTGTTGGAATTGGAGTCCAACTTTGAATCTCAACTCAAAAAGGTGCACAACAACATACAGTTATACGAAGAATTCCATACAATTTTCGCTTTTCAGCATGCGCAGCCGCTTTTAAGCCACAACTGCATTTTCTCTGCATATTCTCTCAAGGAGACTGGATGGGAATGCCGTCAACATTGCGTCTTTTTTCCTTTTTCACTGTATTTTTTAAGAAAAAAATATTGCAAGAAAATAATCAAGATTGATCAGGTAATTCCAACTGCCAAGGTTTGAAAATTCAAATAAAACTATGATTGGGAGACAAAATAACCAATTCTCCTTAAATAATACATTACTTTTTTAGGTGCGCTTGATTTAAGGTGCACAATGGATTGATCAACGTCTGTCCATATTAGTCCGAAAAAGTTCAGTTCAAGACCAATTCACTGCTGTTTATGATTGATCCTGAAGTGGTTTTGAGCTTTTAAATGAATTTTAATTAAATTAATTTTAAAATATAAGCCTGACCTACAAACTAGCCCGATTGGTTGGGCCAATTTTATTTTTACGTTTGTTGGAATTTAAGGTATTTTTTGAATAATTACTTAATTTATAATTATTTTATGAAATAAATAAATAATAAATTAAATAAAAAAATAACTAGAAAAATAATAGTTAAAACTATATAACTTAAATAATTATTTGACTAACAAGTTCACAACAATAAACCTAGACAATGATAAGCCAAAAAATATTTAAAAAACAAACTTCGAAAAAAAAAGAGTATTGATGAATTAATATTCCAAAATTTAGAAATAAAAGTTTTAGCATTTCAATAATTTAATAAACTTATTTGTCAACTTAGAAAAATAAAATAAAATAAAAATTACGCATTCTTAAAAGAATTGGCCCACTAGCCCCGATTAAGCCCAATTCAGGACCCAACAGTCCTAAAAACAAGATTGGACTGATCCTACATATTGATATTTGGGGTGAACTTAATACCAATTCAATTCAATTGGCACTGGATCATGGTTGAATCAATCTATTTTTTTATTGGATCAACCTAATTTTAGGTACAACTAATCTAACTCAACCCACTATGCATTTTAAGGCTTGATCCTACACAACTAGTAAATAAAGTTCTAAAAAATTTACGTGAAAAAGAGAAATACAAAATAAATAATTAAGGTGTTTTTGTTTTGATCTAATTTAAAATTTTCACAAACTCTTTCTTGATTATTAATTATAAAATTATTATTACTAAGTATTTTTCAACTTAATCTTCTTATTTTATAGTTAAATATTTACAAATCTATTTATAAACTAAAATATACTATTTTATAAATTTTGAAAACATTATATAAGATGTGTGATTTTATAAATTATGGAAAAGAATAAAGTATTTTTACAATATGGCAAAAGTGCATCTGTCTGTCCTCCGTCTGACCACTAACATGTGACGAGCCATACCAATCAAGTAAAGAATTCCTTTGATCACTGCCATAGGACCATAAATCGACACAAAAAAGAAGGGATTTTTTTTTTAATAATAATAATAATAATAATAAAAAGCATGTCTGGGGATACAGAAAGCTCCAAACCCAACTCCGGCGGCTGTGGCGGCGGCACCACCAACAACCCCGTGAAGGACGAAGCCGTTGATGCAAGTCCCTTTCAAGAAGGTGAGCAGGTCCTTGCTTTTCATGGTCCTTGCCTGTACGACGCCAAGGTAAGCTTATCCATTGTTCTTCTTTACTGAGAAACCCAATTGAGTATTACAAGTGTCCTTTTTAGGTATGAATGATGTACTGTATTCACTGGAGAATTAGAAACAAAATGTGGTGTAATTCTGTGGGGAAAGTGGAATGAAATGAATTTGAAGTTTTTAATTCTATTTGATTCGTGATTTTGTTGGTGTTTTTGTACTCAATTCCTAGTGTTGTAAATTGAACTGAACCCAAGGATTGATCTGAATTTGCACAAGTACATATATTAGTGCTAATCTGTGTGTGTCTACTGGTTATTACAAGACAGACTATATTGTTCGGTGGTGAGGGATGCTGTACTTGTCTATTGGTTTCATATTCCATCTTTTATGTGGTGCTTTGTTTTCGGTGACAAGGTACAAAAGGTTGAGTTTCATATGGAGGAATGGAGGTATTATGTCCATTATCCTGTAAGTATAGTCTCATAAATTTCTACTGCTAGCAGGTTTAGCTATTATATTGCGTTCTGGTTTCCAGTAAGCTTTATGTACATGTTGCAATTTTTCATATGCATAACTTATTAAGTAACAAGTGCTGGATTTTATTAAATTTTAATTTATGTTTTTCTCCTTCTATTTTTTCAGGGATGGAACAAACAGTGAGTGCACTTGCATCTGCTCTGTACATTCTGATAACAAGAGTTCTCTAGATTCTGGTTTAAGTATTCAGAGAAATCCTGTCCATTTTAATTTTTTGAAGTTAGACATTTTAGATTTTAGCTTTTTCAGTAGGCAATCCTCTGAAAGCTTTGAAGTGAACATGATATTATGCAGCGAAATGCATCAAATTTGGATTAAGCATTTGTTCTTCTGTCTAATTCTATTGATGAATAACTGTATGAAGTACACAACTTCTTGTTTTGGCTCTCAACAGTTGGGATGAATGGTTGGGTGTTGATTGCCTGTTAAAGCGTACTGAGGAGAATGTTTGTAAGCAAAAGGAGCTTAAGGAGAAGCATGCTGTGGACAAGAATGCGAAGCTTGGTCGTTTATCTCAAGATAAAACTAAAAATTCTATTGGTTAGAATTGCTGTCTCTATGTTTAGTGATGATCAACTGTTTCTAGTGAAATGTGAGTTCCTGCAACAAAAATTGATCACTTCTAAGATGAAAATCTGGCTTAATGTGATATTCTGATCATACCACGTCTTTCACTTGGATAGAAATCTGTTTCCACCCAGTCATGTCTAGCCTAACATGCGTTTTACAATGTTAATAGACATTAATACTCAATGTCTCGAACAAGTTAAGATTTTAGTTAACAGACATTAATAATGAAATCTTTTTGGCTTGTATTGCTCGAAAGATCTTACAACTGACTTCTGGGTTGCAATGCTATTGCAGGGGTGAGAGGCAAGAAGCGGAAGCATGAAATCATCAAAAAGGTAAAACTGTGTGATCATCCTTTAACATGTCAATGCCACGTCTCCAGGTTTCAACTTTGTCTTTATGCTGTTATACTGCTGATCTTAAGTTGCTTCGAGTAATCCTGGACAAGAGGAATATTTTAAAAATGTTTCTTACTGGCAATTTCTGTCAGCTTTTTCTCTAAGTAACAGGTGTAACTGCATTTTCTTTTCTCTTTATCCATGTTACATAGGATAGCCTATGCATATTGGTGTCTTACCATGTTTACACGTTACAACATGCTTCCCAATATGAATTTGGTATCTGGTCTGGCAAACTAATGAATTGGCCAGTAAATGTCTAAATACAACCTCACAATTTTGTTGTTATGTATACATGAGATGGTTCCTTTGACCTTTGTCATATACTGTTAAATGTCCATCTGGCAGATGATAAAGGAATCGTGCTACTTGCGATTGAAGCATTCATCAATATCTGAGGAGTAATATCCGAGTTGCAGAAGATAGCTCTAGGATAAAGAATGAGTGACCATTCTCATGTTTAAGCTGATACCCAGATGTTAAATTGCATGTAGCTGTAGCTGTAGCCATACATCCAAGAAAAAATCCTAAAATTGAGGATGTAATCACAATTAGAGTAATCCTTAAGTTAAGCCAAATGCAAAAGAATTTTTTGAACTTCCATCTTCTTTTTGCTTCAAACTGAGGCAAAAACTGATGGTAGTAGTGTGTTTTATAATGTGATTTTATACTGAAATGGTTTTTTATGTCACTCTTGTTTAAAAACTTAAGTTATAACTCTGTGACCTTAGTTAAGCGATAAACTTCATATGTCGCAAGTGATAACCTCATCTGGTCTCATTTATATTGCTACATAAGCTAGTTCTGCAACATTCGAATCAAACTAGCAGACTGGCATTTAGAAACTGAAAGATCTCAGAAACTAGAAATGCTATCGATGTTTCATTAAATTGCTGTAAAGCTACTTAGCTTTTGGTGGTCTTATTCAAGTCGTTAACTTGATGTTGGTTGTTTTTATGCTATTTGGATAAAATTTACTGTCACATTGCGTACTCTTTTGGTTTACTTGGTTGAAGATTTCAGTGAAGTTTATATCCTTTCTATTTGGTAGGAGGTATGTGTTCCATTGGAAAAGCTTGTAAACATCCAAATTCCGTCTACCTTGAAGAAACAACTTGTTGATGACCACGAATGTATAAATCAGCTGGGCCAGGTACATGATGCAAGCTAAACTGCCTACGTGTCGCACCTCAAAAATGGTGCAGCAGATCTTGTATTTTCAATCATCTCTATTTTATATTTTCTGCTTACCATATTTTCTCTGTTTGGAAACTTCTAAATATATGAATTTTGCCTGCATATGGGTGTATAAATCATCAATAGCTAATTCGAGGTAATCTTTTACTGTAAAAACGTTTCTTGCAGTCAGTCAAACTTCCGCGTTCTCCTAGTGTTTATGAGATACTAAACAAGTACTTTGATTACAGGGTGAAGAAAGATGGCATGTAAGTCCATATTATTAGCTTATCTTTTATGCATTCCCTTTACTTGAAAATTAGTCTATATCCATATTGTTCTCTGTTAAATTTTTTGCTTCCTACTTTTACTACAGTAACAAATTTCGTATGATGTTTGAAATTCAGAAAGAAAAAGGGGTTGGGGAAGGGGGGTGCATAGTAGAATTAAAACACAGAACTCAGTCAATAGGAATGTCATGAGAAGAAGTGACTCCAAGGTCAAGTGAAGTAATAATTTAAGTATTCAAATTATTGTCTCTTGAAGCATTGTTAGATGCTTGGTTTGGTTCTTTATCACTTAGCTCTTAATCTTTCTTTCATGATTTTTGATGGTGAAGGATAGTTGAGACAGTTGTAGATATTGTCAACGGGCTGCGCTGTTACTTTGACAAAGCGTTACCAGCAATGCTCCTTTACAAACATGAACGTCAGCAATATGAAGAAGTGATTGCTGATAATGTCTCTCCTTCGGGTGTATATGGAGCTGAGCATCTACTAAGACTCTTTGGTATGCTTAAGTCTATATTTGGACAGCCTTATTAAAGTTCCTGTTCTATAGTGTTTTGTAGGTGATCGATTCTTAAGATATTTGGTTAATCAAACTCTTCCTGGTGTTGCTTGTTTACATAAGAATGCCTTGAACTTATGTGATCACCAAGGTTTCAAAGGCAATAACAAAATTCACCCAAGGTCCGTCTCCTGGCAAAACTGACTAAAAGAGGCCACGAGTCAGTCAGTAAAGACACTTGTGAGCTGAGGCATATGCTTAAACTTACAACCCTTTTTCACAAAATTTGTTGAATGCCTCCCACATCTTATCATTTAGACTTGCACGTAAGGGGTGATTGCTTAATGTCCACCATCTTTTAAATCAGCATATTGGCCGCTGGTTCAATTATTCAACTCTTTTCAGTACTCTTGCTCGTTATAAAATGAATCCACTTCTAAATTTTCATATAAACTCGAAGATATTTAGTTATTGCAGTGCCTATGGCCATTTTAATTGGTGCATAAATAAGAAATCATGATCTCATTTTACTTTTCTCATTCTTTGCCAGATGTAGATAAGCTTATCAATTCTTCTGTGTATTCACCCTCTGTTTCAGTGTAATTCAGTTGCCAGTATTACCTTATCTAAACAGTGAATTCACATGATATTTATGACATGTCAGTGATAGAAACGACTTTTTGTGTATCAGTATTTGGATCTGAACTCAGGCTCTCCGCTTTACATTAGTATATAAACAATGTTTTTCATATATCCAGTGAAATTGCCGGAGATGCTCTCCTCTATTCCGATTGAAATGGAGACGCTAACGGAGCTCCAGCAGCGATTGCACGACTTCCTCAGGTGTGATGATCTCATTCTCTTAATGTATTTTACTGTCAAAATAACTTGTTTTTACTATTCTTTTTCCCCGTATAACCTGATGCATGTCGTTTTTGATAGTGTATCTCCTTTATTTCGTTTCATCGACAGTTTGATCTTATAGAAGCTCGCGCATAACGACTTCCGTTAACCACTACAGTTGAGTCTTAGGATTTTCACTGAAGCAGACCTGTCCTATTTCTAGAAGGTCATAGAAGTAAAAAGGGCCAGGACAAGTGACAAGACATGGAGTTTATCTGAACAAGAAACTGCTCAAGTTTGTTTGAATTTTATCAAGCTTGAAATTAATTGCATTTCAGCTCATTTTACTGTCTGAAATGAGTCGGTTTGAACGAGCATTGATTGAATTCTACAAAAGTCAAGCTGAAGTAGGTACCGGACCTGATCTGAAGTAGCTTGATGTTTTTGTAAGCTGGTCCTTTAACTAACCAAATGAACTCAAACGAATTGGAATTCACACTTGCATAACTGGAAAGAAGTTTTGATGGTTGGTTGACTATGCTTAACTTATAGAGCCCAGATGACTTTTCAGCGATCAATATCAAACCCTAAACTTAGCTGGTCCGGTCTTCAACTTTTCATAGAAGTACAGACTGATCTTATCAGTTAGTGTACACTTTTGTAGCGATGCACATATTTCCTATTATACTGATGTACTCTTTACTTTTTCCTTGGCACTTTTCGTGTCTTGCTTATGTTTAACATAGGCTGCTAACTTCCCATCTTTGTAATACAGATTCCTGCAGAGCAACCAAAGTGCATTTTTCCAGTCGAATTACGAGGGATTCGACTCTGCTGTTAAGAGAGAAGATAACTGAGATATCTTCTTCCACCTCCTCTTCATATCTATCTATGCTTTAAGTCAAAAGTCCGTGTAAGGAATTGGTAATCGGCATCTTATGCTCATCTTTCTGCATTATTCAACTCTAAGTTGCAGACCTTCCCATTGTATGTTACTGCAAATGAATCGGGGACCTTCTTGTACAGTTCTTTTTCCCATTCAATCAATCTATCATCTTTTCTATCTTATACCTCATGGATGTCCAACTTGAGTACGTAATGTGAAAACTTTCATATCATTCTTTTCTTACATCCAAATTCAAACGTGAAATGGTGTTGGTAGTAGTTAATTAATTAGTTTCTAGAGAACAAAAAGGTAGTTAATTAATTAATGAATTGCCTAAGCAGTAGAAGTTCATCATCTCTCCATTGCTTTTTCTATTTGACATTAAATTTCTTGGCTGCAGATATAGCTGCTGCTATTCCTCATCCTCGTCCGCCTCCGCCTCCCCCATCTGTACACTATCCCAAAATTATTCCTACGGAACCAAAGATTGGAACTAGAAATTAACAAAAGAGCCCCAAACCATCTCTCTGTTTTCCACCCAGTAAGCATTTTTCCCATGATTTGATTTGATCGACGCCGCCTCATTCATTCACTCACTAGTTACTCATAATCAATCAATCTTGCTTATCCCGATTCGCTTGACGACGGCATCCCTGATGGCCTCACTCTGCATGCAGAAGCCGTTTTGTTCAATTCCAGCCATGTAATTCCACACCTCCTTCCTCACCATTTCTTGCATCACAGCCAGAAACTCTGCGCTGAAGAACTGCTTCTCCGGCACCCCTTGTGTCGCTGCTGGGTTAAAATGCTGAGTTGGCAGCGGTGGTGGCATGGCCACATACGGTGGCGGTGGGTGCGATTGGATAATCTGGGTGGGGTGGTTGGGTTGGATGGATTCGGGTTTTAGAGTTGGCTCCATTGTAAGTTCCGGATTGGGGGTAGATGTGGGCTTAAAGTGCGGTTCTGTAGCTGTCTTCTGATTCGGTTCCGTACCGGGCAAGGAAAGGCTGAGCGATGTAACGGGGTCAGGCTGTACGTCTTGCGGGGAGATGCCGCAGGTTCTAGCAACTGGCCGGTAAACATGCTGGCCAGACTGGCTCGAGTCACTCATGGCGGACTCGGAAGGACTACCAGGGTTGAAGCAAAAGCCCGAAACAGAGATATTGGTACCCGGGCCCACGCTGGCGGATCTTTTGAGCGGCGGGTGAGCTTCAGGATCGAAGTTACTGAACTCCTCGGACATGGACAAGCACTTGCGCTTGAGGGTGGAGTTCCAATGATTCTTGATGGCGTTGTCTGTCCGGCCGGACAGCAAGCGGGCTATGGTGGCCCACTTATTCCCAAACTTAGCATGGGCCTTAATAATGGTGTCGTCTTCTTCGGGCGTAAAAGCTCGGTGCTCCACCTGGGGCGAAAGCTGGTTGCACCAGCGGAGTCGGCAGGATTTGCCGGAGCGACCGGGAATGGATTTGCTTATCAAAGACCAGTTTCTGGGGCCGTGCTTCTCAACCAGCCTCTGCAAGAGGTCATCCTCCTCGGGACTCCAGGGCCCCTTGATCCGATCGGTTTCCTTCTTCTGGTCCGTGGACGCCATTAAAGAAAAGAAGCAAGATTAAACAAAAACCAGATCCAGAGAGTCGTCTTCCTTTACTGGTGCAGAGATAGATACAAGTGTGTGTGTGTGTGTGTGTGTGTGTGTATAAATATATACAGAGGAAGGAGGGGGAAGGCGGTTGGATATGGGGGGCTTAGTAATGAGAGAAATAGAGTGAAGAGGCGGAATTTATATATTAAGAAGGAAGGAAGTAAAGGAAGAAGATAGAGATGACCGGTTGAAAGAGTGAGTGAGAGAGAGAAATAGAGCAGTTAGTAACCTACTAACGCACAGCTGGCACTGCACACGCGTCCCCCAAACGCCACACCTCTCTCTCTCTCTCTCTAACATATCTCCATTATTATTACTTTAATTTTTTCCTTTTTATTTAAAAAATTATTATAAACCATAAAATAATTATTTAAATTCATAATTAGATAATAATAATTTTGTAAATTGTATTACTAAAAAAGAAAAAAAATAAAAGGGGGGGATCCAAATCACCGACCGTTTTGGAAGTTAATATGAAATAGAAGTGAAGGAGGGATGTTGACTAAGCCAGGCTGGAGAGCATTTAGAGGGGTTTGTTGTTGACATTATTTTTCATGAGAGAGAAGAAAGAAAGGTTGATGATGTGCGATTTCATTTTAGAGAGAGAGAGAAAAAGGAGAGAAGTGGGGGTGGAAGACGACAAAATTCCCAACCCTACTAATACTGCTGCTACTACTAGTAGTAGCAGCAGTGAGGCGTATGCCATTCTCTCCATCCTTCCGTCCCCCTCCCACCCCCATTTCTAAATATTTTTTTTTATTTTAAAGTATTTTGTAAATAATAGCAAAGTATATAAATCAATATATTTTATTAAACAAAAAAGAAAAAAAGCTTAATTCATCAATTAATATAAATTTTAATTATCTTATCCAAATGACATTTCTGATTTCATTAATCACCGTTTCTAAATAGAAAGGGTCTTTTTTTCCTTAAATATTAATGTAAATGTATTTTCTAAATCTGTTTATTTCTCCCCATAAAATAGTACATGCCCACTTTATGTACTAATGCGTGTATACTTGTACTGTACAAATCCATACACACACAGATTTATTCAAAATTATAATTAATAACAAAATGTGAAGGAATATTTTTGGTCTAGAAATTTAAATGGTGTCACATCAATCACTTTTCATAAAATAAGGGAGGTTGCGTCGTTTAATTTATTGATAGTTACATAATTGTTACGTGCGTATTTTTAAATAACACAATTATCATACATGCGACACATAAAAGACCAGATATTAACTTGGGAAAAGGGGATGAATGAAAAACTTTAGTTGTTAGGGCATAATGTGATCAACACATTGTTATAGAGCGTTTAGCGTCTTTTACACATTTTTCCTGAATTCCATATTCTTCATTCTTTCTTTCATATAATTTGATGGGTTATTATTGACGTAACTTGCGACTTAATTTAAATTTTATTATGTGAAGTATTATTCACTTCAATTTGTGTGAGGCTCACTATTTTATTTTGAAAAAAATGCTCACATTGCCGCATTATTTGTCAATCTGGGAGAACAAGGCCATGTGTCCGTTCCCAACCCCGTGTTTGATGAGTTGATTATGTAGGCAAACATCTCATAATGCATATGATGAGTTTGAACGATTTATAAGTCTCAAAATTTTCTCTTCCTAACGATATATTTTTTCAGAACAAAATCATAAAATTTATACGAAATTAGAATAAATTTGAGATTTATACCTCATTTAATGAAACTTCATTCAAAATCCAAACCTCATCAGTTGTTGAAATATTTGAAAAACAAACTAATTTAATTAATTATTTAGATGTTGTATTTCCTCAACTCTAAGTTAATTTGAGATTTTTCTTTCAAATTAATGTAGAACACAAAAAATACGTGATGTTGCTTGCTTATTATGATTTATGCTATTGTAAAAGAAATTCTGTTGATGGTACTAATTTTTATTGCTCTATTTCAAAAATAATTGTCCATAATAGTAATTTTAATATTTTTTAATTATTTTATAATTAAATTTTTTTATCTCTCAACCCGCTACTTCATTTTTCTGTATCATGTGGTCAATAAAACTTAATTTGAACATCAAAATTCAAATGCATAATTCTAAAATTATTATAATTCAAATAGTATTTATTAATTATAATTTAGTTATAGTGGATTCATACACAAAAGTTGAATTAGATCTAAGGTAGGTTTGAAGATTGATATAGAGAAAAGCCAATACTAGGAAAGAAACGCAGAGATAGTAAGAAAAGGCAAAGGAGAGAATGAAGGGAAAAAGTCGGGAAAAGGAAAGAAGAAAGAAGCGTGTTAAGGGGTGGGGCATTTTGCCAAAAAAATTAAAGGTGCGAGTTTTGTCTTTTTCCTCATCGAAACAAACACAGAAATGGCGCATGAGGCCAGCAGTGACTCAGTAGCCGTTACTACTCGTTTACAGCTGTTCCGATTTTATACACATATAATCAACCCCCCTCCATCTCTGCCAACATACACTGTCACGTGCTACCTTCGCCCCTCCCTCACCAACTTCTGTCCTTTCCCCGTACCCCCGCACGTGCATCCCTGACCATCCATGCGCATCCATCACGTGACTCCTCCTCCCTCGTTTCTTCCTAAATTCTTTCTTATTTTTAATTGTGTTTTATCAACTTTTAAATTAATTTCAAGATTATCACATTAAATATGTCAATTTTGATTTATATGTCATTTTATAAACAAATTAACCATATCTCATTTGAGATCATAATTATCTAAATCACCTCATCCTCAATAATAATAAAAACTTGTGTCGAAACTTTACGGGTGGAATACCAATTTCAATTTTATTCCAAATTAATTCTAAAAGAAATATCAAATGAAGTATTACTTATAAAATCTAAAACCGTCGCAAATGCTCCCTAACTTATACAACTGTCATTTATTATTATTTTGATAAAATACAAGAAGAATGGATAAATACTATTATTTTTAAAATATTATAAGCACTGGGGATAATATTAATATTTCTTTTTTGATAGTAGTGAATGGATAAATATTGAATCTGAAATGAAGAAATAGTGTGAAATAAATAAAAAAATGGAAGGGTAGGCGGAGATTGAGAATGAAAAATAGTGTTAGGGCAGAAGGGGGTTGCCAAATAGTGGTGAGATAGATGAATAAAACTGATTTGAACTCAGATAATGTTTGCAGCTGATGAAAAATGAGTTGTATCATTTCATACGCCAATTACTACCTAACAAAACTGCTTTTTGCTTTGTTTTTATTTTCAAAACTAACAATCATTATTACAAATATCTATTGCGATATATATATATATATGTGATAGGCTATAAATTTAGGCAACAAGCTTTTTAATACTTCTAAAGAAAAAGTCTCCCTCTATTGGACATTTAACCAAGTACGGAATATTATACTTTTCATTTTTAAATACCTTATTTTGGGCAATGTACAAGCAAGGAACAACCCTTTTTTTTTTTTATTTCTTTTTCTTAAACTTTGGGTTTATTAATTATTGAAAGATTCTTCTTGAGTTCTGGGCAAGAATATTAATTGGGGGAATGATTTTACATCTACTTTTTTTTTTTATCAAAAATATTAAATAGTTTTAATCATATCAAATCAATAATAAAATTTAAGGTTAAATACAAATTACCCCTTATGTTATACGAAATGAACACATTACCCCTTGAAAAAAAATATAGAACAATTACACCCCTCACGCGAGTTCATGCAACTCACGCGCTTTTTTTTTAATTTTTATTATAAAATTATATTTTTAGCCTTATTTAATAACTATTGGATCTAATTTGAATTTAAGGTCCAAATTAAACTAATAAATCTACGGTCCAGATTTTGACTTATTTAAATCAACGGTTAATATTTAAATAAATATATGAACTTAAAAAATATAAATAAAATATATATTATATATAATTAATAGTTATATATATATATATATAGAGAGAGAGAGAGAGAGAGAGAGAGAGAGAGAGAAACAGCGACGGGGATGGGGAGGCGATGGTGACGTGGAAGAGAAGATGGAGGGATAAAGGCCGCGAAGGGAAGGAAAGGCGAGGCAGAGGGAGAAGGGGGAGGGGAAGGAGGAGGAGGAGGAATGGGAAGGGGGCGGCTGCGACTGCGACAAGGAGGGGGAGGAACGCGAAGGGGAAGGGGAGCGTGCGAGGGAAAGAAGGGGAAGGTGGGGGATGACAGCGATAGGGAAGGGGGAGCGGTCTAGGGCGAGCGAAGAATAGGGGGAAGGTTCGCGGAGGGGGAGGGGAGGCAACGTCAATGTCGAAGGGGGCAGGGGCAAGGGAAGGAAGAAGGGGGCAGCGGGAGGGGAGGGGAAGGGAAGGGGGAAGGGGGAAGAGGAAGGGGAGGGGGCGGCGGCGGTCGGTGAGAGTGGGTGATGAGGTTTTTCTTTTTATTTTTAAATAAAAAAGTACATATTATTAAAAATATTATATTTTTTATAAAACTTAGTATCTTTTTATTTAATAAATATTTATATATATATTATAATTATTAAAAAATTTATATATAATATATTCTATAAAGATAATATTTATTTTTAAAAGAATCATGTCGAGTCGCAAGAAAGGCAAGTGCGATGACACCTCCCTCTAAGGGAGTAGATTGCTTCAATTTTAATAACACAAGGAGGTAATTTGATTTTTTTTTTTTTTTCACATAGGGATATTTTGCACATTACCCATATCTCATGGGAGTAGCAACATTTTTTTTTATTATTTAATCGAAACTATCAATCAAGGGTATATATATGGGTCACATATTTTTATGAGTTTTAGACTTATTTCAAATTTATTTACGCTGATAATAATTTGTTCTAATCAAGTATTGTAACGACTTGAAAATATTTTTCATATGATACATGGTTTACTTGAGTTGAACATTATTTCAACTTACAATTTAATTATGATACTCGATTTGAACACTCAAACTCAATTTGCTTGACTCACGCATCAACCGGCTGAAGACTTAAGCTTCAAACAAGTCCGATTCAAATGTCAAATCACCATATTCGAATTCATATTGCAATATCATAACATGATTTATATATTCGATAATTTTGTATTTAATTTATTATGTTTGTTATATATCCAATACATATATATTTCAATAGAATGAATAAATACTTGTACATGATTGATCTATTATCGAGAAAAAAATAAAGCGTAAATTATTTTCTAAATTCAATTAGAGACTCAAGAAAATTAATTTAAAATACACTTGTATTATTACATGCTAAGAACATCATGAAAATCATTTACTCGTCTGAAATAGTCTTACTAATAGACTTCTCCAATTTATCTTTTCATGCAATAAAATCAACACAAAATATTCATGGAAAAGAAACCACGACAATAAAGCAACAAGTAAAACGCTTTTACCCACTACCCAACAAGGTTAAAAGCGACTTTAGAAAGAAAAAAAAATCTCAGAAACTTTTGAAAAACGTGCACAACTTAGAATGAGACCACATAATCGCTTGTCTAATCGATAATCAAAAACCCTTAAACCGCTCCTATTAATATTATCCTTCTTAATTTCCGAAATTTTATTATTTATTTATATTATGATTTTATCATATAATAATAAAAAATTGACATGAAATAATAATAATATATTTATAATTGAAAGAGGGGCCATGAAGTTCCGACAACGTAGCAGCTTAACTTGCCACGTCAGAAGTTTGTTAGGTGGGGCCGGGGGGTGATTTGTCCTTTTGTTGCAATAACTGGACTAACCGCAGCCTTGAAATTTCGTGGAGGAGCAGAGCCGAAGAGTTGTTTGGTTTTTGTTTTGTCTACTTGCTTTGGGCTTTGCCAGCTAAAACGCACTCCTCCTCTCAACCAACACTCTACTCTACATCTGCCCTTTTCTCTCTCCTCACTCTCTTTATTTATCCATTTTTATGTTTATTTAAATGCTCATTAATAATTATTTTCTTTAATTTTTTTATTTAGTTCTTTTCCCCCTTTTGGTGTCCGTAAATGAAAAAATTGAGGTGATATTTTACAAACTCGTTATGAATGATTGCGCCTGCACCTATGCTATTTGTGCTGCTCAACATCTCTCAAGTTAATTTATGATCGTAAAAATTAAAATTTAACCGCGCAGAAATTAACAAGTTTAGTTAGTGCATACGTTTAGTCTCATTAAATGTCTTTTTAATAATTCGAAGTTACATAGTGAGTATGACAACGATATGTATTTTATCATTTAGGTTTGGTGTTTGTTTGGGATAATTACACTATTTTCTTCTATAATTTAATGTAATTATATATAAACCTCATATGATTTGAAAAATTACATTTAATACCTTTTGAAATTTATTTTCATCCAACAGATAGTTCCATCTGTTAGTAAAAAAATCTTGATCGATTTTATGTAAGGAAAAAATCATATTTATCCTTAATCAATTTTATGTAAGAGTGTATGGTAGTTTGGTCAGAAAAAGATTTGTTTAATCTACAATAAGATCGCAAATTAATTAGGGGAATTTTTTTTCCGATCTTAACAAATTCTTTTAATATTACTAATATCTAGATCTATTTTTTGGACAAACACAAATATTATTAATACTATATCTAATTTTTTGAATTATAGAATATCTACGTATACTTACCTCAAACCTTGGACGTAAATGCGTAATTATCTGTGGTTTGAAATGCCCAAGTAGTGAAGAAGTAAGAATTCTGGTATGTTTTTTCATTACGTCAAATAATTATCTCAAATTATAGCAGAATTATTTTTAGGACAATAATTAAATGCAGTATTTATGACATCGAAATATCAAATATGAATAAATGTTACCATCAAACATTATACGAAATTATTGTGAATATTCCCAGTAAACGATGAAAACAAGAGGAGCAATCTTAATCATTAAGTACTTTTCATACATTCTTAACCACAAAATACATGATTGGTTGCCAAATTATGTACAATTCCACTTGGATTCAAATCCAATTACTCAAAAACCGAAAATTATTATAAAGGTATTTAGAAAATCATTACCCACCGACAATTTCTATATTATTGCAAAATAAATCATTACTACTGATAAATTTCATGATTTTATTTTATTTAAATATTTAAAGAGTTTATTTCTGCATTAAAATATAATCTAATTCGAAAAATTTTGGCAACAATGAAAAATTAAAATCCAAATTGAATTTGGTCGAACCTGAATTAATTATATGATAAATACAACATACTTATTGTATTATTGATTATATATCAAGTATAATACACTTATCGTATAATTAGTGTACAATTCTTGAAAAATAACTAATTATATAATTGTATTACACTTACTTTGTGATTGATTAATTTAATTTTATCAAATTCAATTTGAATTAAAATTTTCTATAATTGAAAATGGTTTTAGCCTAACATAAAATCTGGGAGGGTACGTTGATAAGTTGATAGTCGACAAGATTGTTACCCGATAGAATGTCGTGCACTGTAGTTACGTAGGATTGAATTTGATGGGAGAATATCTATTCTAATTTATGTCCTTCCTCTCTCTAGACTCTACCTAATCATTTTTCAAACTTCCTCATCAACAACTATTTAATGAAATTTTATTTATTTATAAGAATACCGACCACAATAATTGTGTTCGATTACAATATCTTGCACATCCAGTAACTGTAGATCGTAAAACGTAACGCCACCTATTGATGAAGTCTTATTTAATTATAAGTTTGAGGGCTAAAATCTGAATTATGAGTTTCTGTCAAATGTTTAATAATCTCTCAGTATAAGTCGATGAGACTTAATTTAATTGACGAAATTGAAGTTGCATGACTTTAGGATCGTGAGTTCAAAATCTATTAATATGCGAAAATTTTCTATTCTAATAGTATGTATTGTTTTTAATGTTGATAGTTTTTTCTGAGAGCCAAACGAAAATATATTATAAAACCCCAATTCAAAGAGTGGAAGAAGAAGTAGTGCACGGACAATAGGAAAAACATAAAAACTGAAGGTCTAAACTAATGAAACCAGAAAATCAGAGAAAGTATGAAAAGATAAATTACTATCGATGATTGTAATCGATTTATTAAGAAAAAAAAATAACAATTTATCGCTTTCACTTTCAAATATTTTTTTGATATATGGTTTGTTATGAAATTATCGATATACTGAATTAATCTTTGATATTTTTTATATTTATTTCCAAGATTAGAAAGCAATTGAATGCATAATCTTCAGATCCACCTAAGCACTAAAATCCAAAATCAAGCTTTGATGTATAGTTTTCTTGGTTGCTCTTTTCTTCTTCTCTCTGAGGGAAAAAATGAAAGAAAACAAAAAATATCTTTGAAGTTTTAAACGAGAGTGTTTATATGGACTATCCAGCAATTTGGTAGATGGAGATAAATGACATCTCTCTCCATACATCTGTCCAATTTATTTGATTTGAATTACATATTTCAAGGACATTTTGGGAATTTACAACGTTTCATTTCGTAATTGGACTTTGTCTTCTTTTTAAAAAATAAAAAATAAAAAATGACGAATTATTATTTTTTTGAATCAATCGATTACAATTATCAATATCAAACCACTACTGAACTATGTCAGTTATATACTAATCATCAATATCATATAACTATATTTAATTAATAATTACTATTAAAATAGAATAATATCCCATATATTAATAAAATTCAAAATCATTATAGTGATGGAGTATCAACTCCGTCAATCGAATTATGTCTGATGGCCCGTGATTAGATTTTCTTGATATCAACAATTGATTTCTATTACGTGTTCCCATTGCAGGTGCGATTTATGGTCGTACCAAATTATTATCTACTATAGTCGTGATTCTCATGGGGTGATATTTTAATAAATAAATGAGGAGAGTATGGGTACGTATAGGAGTCGGACAGGACCCACTAATATTTGACTAAATAATAGAATTATTATTAATTAATATTAACTAAAGAAACATAAGAACAATCCGGCCGCCGTTGGATTGGAACCCGACAACCCGTTTACTACTCCAACTTGTCCAATTTACTTTTATATTATAATAATAAATGTTATTTAATTTAGAGGTTGAGTGGAATACAACTAACGGGAGGAGTTTAATTAGGGTTGAAGGTTGGAAAGAAGCAAAAGCTCCATACGTCTCAATCTCTCTCTACTATTCATTATTGTCTCCCACCAAAATCTTCTAGAATTTCCCTATTGTTTGGCTGTTTTCGTTTGTCATATCATTGTTATCAACAAAGTGGTCGTTCCAAAATTTTCCTGCCACTGCAATTTGATGTGGGTTGTCTCAAGATCGTAATCATACAAAACGTGTTCAATTCTTTTTTTAATTACAAAATATATTAATATTCGCGTATAATATATTCGGATGGTTCTAACTTAATTGTTGTCGAATTTAAATTTGAATATATATGAACTCAATATGGTTATTGATCATTTTTAATTTTTGATTTACGTAAAATTGTATGTTTTGAAAAATTTATAAATATTAGTTTTTTATATCCTAAGTGCCACTTTTTTTACTTACTATTTTGTTATGATCTTCACTATTTGCCATATACGACCTCACTGATTTAGACGTTGTAGGGCTATAATTTAAGTCTTTTCAATATAGTTCTTGTTGTCTTTTGCCTTATTGGAGAATTCAGATCAGCCTAAGCATATTTGGATATGCTCTGTGAACGCAAAAATAAGCCCTACTCATAGTAAATACATATTTATAGTTAACCTCACTTGCTGGAAATTAAACCCCTAGAGCTGAGTAGGGGTAGAAGGTACCTGCTAACACTTGTCTTGTAAAGCACTATGAAAACAATTTTACCCCTTGTAGGTATGCAAGAAACCCTCCTCCTAATAAAAATGCTTAAGCTAGTAACATTTCCTTATAGAAAGGGAAAAAAGTGAAAGAAAAAAAAAAAAAAAAGGATCCCATCTTCAGGTCCAATTGGTGCTTCCACTGGATAAAAATAATTACTCTAATATGTTGGGAAGTCTCCACCTACAGGAAAGCCCAGAGGTCCAAGATCCCTCAACCAAAGTTTGGGGATCAAGAATAATCTGGCCCGTACCATTAGGTGCCCAAAGATGGCCCAGGTGGCATGCACATGGGTCTCTCAGGCTTCGTTAATAGACCCCACAAGACTGGATAAGCATCGTCCACTCAAGTAGGGACACAGGGTAGCCGTAGGAGAAGTGATGGAGATGTCCTTATCCCTAAAGCAATCTTCAGTCAAGAATCCTAGCATGATGATGTATCTTTTCAACTACGTTTTCGGGATTCCAAAAAGTTTATCCACAGCAAATTCATTTATCCTTCTCTCGAAGATCAGAGGATTTGGAAGACAATCCTCTCACCAAATTCATGGAGGATTCAGCCTTATCTAATCAGTTGAGGAGTTACTTATAAATTTGAGTAGACAAAGTCAAAACACATTAGTTATAATTAATGAATATATTAAATGTTTTGATCATAGCAAACATTATGATCAAAATTTTACGTGAGTGTTTTTACTAGGATGACATCTAAGCTGCACTGATTTACAACATAGAAAATAATCATTTTTGCAGTACTAGTAGTAAATAGAATAGTTATTTTGGAAAGAGATGTAGAGATAAATAAATTAACGGGAGATGAAGAGCAAGATTTGATTGATGGGTTGACCCATTAAACTGTGTGTGAAAAGTAGTGGACAAGTAAAATGTATTGGATTGAGCTGGCGGAAGGGAAGTGTTTGACTGGGTCGCAATACCACACCAACCTGCTCTCTAATTTCCATGCAAAGCTTCATCTCTTTTCCCTGTGAAATTTAGGACATTAACTGGTGCTCTGCCCTACATCTTTCACCTCCTCCGCAGAAAGAATAAAGAGAACGCAACTCATACTGCTCCCTCTTCACATTTTGGATCTTCATCATCAATAACACACCTTCTTCTCCTGTGTTTCTTTTCCATTGTGAACAATAAAATGTACTCATCAATAAGTCTGTTGACTAATTGGATAGTGTTTGGATACCAATTTTCAACATTTTGAATTCTGGCACGATACATAGTTTGATGCTTAATTAAAATGAGTGAGTTAGACGTGAGAAACAGGCGAAATGAAATTATTCTAAAATGAGATACACCATTATGTTTCCGCGGTGGGATTTTGATGAATAATTGACTTGAAATTAAAATGGATATAAGTATTTACGTGGTTGGGAGAATATCCAGAGCTAGGAAGTTTTCTGATGGATGATGGTTCATGTGTTTTCTTTCTTTGGTTGTTGTTATGCAGTAGATCATGTTTAACGATTGTACAGACTGACACGGCATCAATTGATTTTATGTTGTCTCAGATGATCATCTTCTAAAGGGCCCAAAACTTTTGTGTTGTTTGTTTCTGGGTTACGAAAGTTGTTTTCGTTTCTAGAGAAAAAGAGTGTGTTATAGACGTCTCTTGTGTCCTAAATCACTTCACAAACTTTTCCAGCAATAAGAGTCGGTTTAATTTCCAACCATACACACCAGTTTCACTTCTGGCCCAAATCCATTTTTCTCCAATCTATTTTCAAATTTGAAGGGTTTAGTTTGAACTGGCCCAATTTTATATGCCCTTTTACTAGAAGAATGTATGGCATAAAAAAGTCTACGTGCATAATAAAATATAGATTTTAGAAAAAAAACATATTATAATTTTAAAAATATATAATTAGTCAGTTCCAAAAATACTTAAAAAAAGGAGAAATTTATTGGAAAATTTTAGAGAAGGAAAAGGAATGTGGAAGTCTTTTTTTTGAATAGGGATGTGAAAGTTGAGAATAAAGAAAATGGAAAGTTGAGGAGAGAGAGAAAAATGGAGGTTAATAAAATAAGTAAAATAAATTGACAGACTAAAAAATTAAAAACATAAAATATGTGCTTTTCAATTATATAAAAATATAAATAAAGGAAGCTCACTCTTTTAGTATATCTTTAATTTTTGATCCACCATTTTTTTGTAAAATTATTTTACCAGCTATTAATTTTGTATTTAACTAATTAAAATTAAAAAGTACAATCTTCTTTAAAATTTGTTGTCTCCAATGATTTGAGAAATTTAATTCTTGATCTGGCCGAACAAAATCAATCAAGTTGATATAATTAATCATTTTTCTTAAATTGTATACAATCACATGACAAATATGTTAAAATTATCGTATATTATGATTGATTGAGGTTGGATTAAAAATTGATTTGAACTAGAATTTTTGGAATGTAACAGTAAAATAGAAGCAGAATCATAAAAGAAGAGGAAGATTACTAAAAGTACTAATACTATTAGTTGAAATTTGAGGCTAATAAATGAGAAGCAGCAAAAATGTTAACAAAAAAACAAGCAGCATTGGCAAGAGAGAGGGAGTGGTAGTGTTATCCTTTCTTCTACTACTAATAATACTACATAACCATCTACTCCCAAATACCAACTTCCATGAACCCGTCTTCAGTAGCGCACCCCCTAAACATTCCAACTGAATTGAACCCATACGACACCTCCCCTTTGCTAGACACCGCAATCAGCCCTGCCTTCCCGCCCCCGTCCAACCGCTTCTCGATCACATACTCCACCGCCTCCTGCAGCCCCAACCCCTTATACTCCATCAGCGCCGCCACGTCCCGGGCCAGGGTCCCCCGTATGATGGCCTCCCCTTCACCCGTGCACGATACACCACACAGGTCACAGGCGTATGTGCCTGCACCGATCAAGGGCGAATCACCGATCCGACCTACCTTTTTGTTCATCAGTCCGCCGGTGGAGGTGGCGGCGGCGCATTGGCCTTGGCTGTCCACCACCACACATCCCACCGTTTCGGGGGCGTACACACTGATCGGAAGTCCATTCATTTGAAGCGGTGGGGTGTCCACTACTGAACTACAGGATTCTCCTATTGTTGGAATTCTATAATCAAACTGTCCAAATTGAATTCAGTTGTTAGTATCTGCAGAATCCTATTTAGGATTGACGAAAATTTTAACTCAAATCCAATTAATGCAAGTGTGATCAAATCCAATTGAGGTTAGAATTGCAACTTACCAGGATTGAATCGGCTTCTTTTGCCAATTTGAGCATGCCAACGTTGTCCTCAGTGATGAAGTAATCATTGTCAACCATCTCCACACCCTGATTATTAAACCCTCAAACTCTAAACAACAATTTAACTAATAGAAAAGACAACAAACTCCAAATACAAACACATCTCAGAAAAAGACAAAGATGGCTCCACACGTGTTACCAATGAATTTGGAACAAAAATCTATAACATTATATATCAAAATATATATATATATATATATATATATAAAGAGAAAAACATTGCACTTACTTCTAGAAAGTGTTGTTTTCTTGTTTCAAGAATTAAAAGAAAAAATTACGTGGTGTTTGGCGAATTCTTCAGCGCCGGAAAAAGCAAGATAGGAATGGGGGGACTTCTCCATGACAAGTCGGGCGAGAGAAATTGGGTTCTTCACGGTGGTGACGCCGGAGACGGCGCCGCATCGCCTTCCGGACCCATCCATGATGCTGGCCTCCATCTCCACCGTCCCTTTCTCAGTCAGTGCAGATCCACGGCCCGAATTAAACAACGGATCCGTTTCCAATTCCCGTACCTATACATACATATACACACAAGCAACAACAAATCCCCTCGTTAACCGGAGCACAAGCATGCAGAAACCAATACTGGAAACGGCTTGATCAGACTTCCGGCCGTTACGATCAGTCAGTTTCACAAGGGGAAAAGAAAAAAAAAAAAAAAAGTTGAAAAACGGAAACAAAACCCGAAGAGAGGAATTGAATTCGAGGGAGTGAGTGAAATTTTAAGAACATACGACGAGTTCAACGACGTCAATGGCGGGAATGGAGGCACGAAGAGCGGTGATGCCGAGGTTGAGGCAACGAGTGAGGAGTTGCTTGGCTTCGTCCTGACGCTCTTTGGGGAGGTTCGGATCGACGCCAGCGCCGCCATGCACCGCTATAGCCCAACCACCCATCCTGTCCTCGCCGCCGCTTAGATTGCCTTAATTGATTTTCTTTGTTGTATATGTATGTACAAGGCAAGGATGGTGGGTGGGTGATTGTTGGGTGAATTTATAGGAGGGGGTTGGCACGCCACGGATTCAGAAGCTACATTTAATACGAATTCTTAATATAATTTTATTCTGCTCTTGGGTTACGGCTGGCGACTGCCTTCCCACAGTTGCGATGCGACTTATGAGGAAAGCAATTACTCGCCTTTTCAAAGTGTTTTTCACGAATAAAATCTAATTCCAAACGAATTTATTTAATATAAATATAATATATTTGTAATATAATTTAAAAAAATAATTAATTATATAATTAATATATTACACTTAGTAAATTATTAATTTGATTCAATCATAAACTTTTACTTTTCTATTGACTTAAGCACAATTTGTGAAATTAGAAAAATTCATAAAATCCTATAAAAGTTGTGTTGATATTTGAAAAATGATGTACATTGTCCCTCTGCCTAGGGGTTTTTTGTATTATTTTTTAAATACCAAAAGGTTTTATATTTCCTTTTTATGGGCATTTTTAATTTTATAGAGACATAAATTGCATTTTGTAACCTCTTTTCTATTTCACGATTCTTGTTTTTCTCTTTTAAGGAGAAAGGAAAAAATAAAAATGCATTTGCATTTCTGGGATTATTTTCACATCATCACGTGGTAAGAAAAGTAAGAAGTCGCATTCAAAATAATTTGATGAAGATACGAATTTGATAGTGGACAAAGGAATGGCCACTAACTACTTTCAAGTTTGTGTGTTGCCAACCTCATTTCCACCACCTTCGGAGGAATCTAGAGTTTGACTGACAGGGTTCTTTAGATTCTAAATCTTGTGTTCAAGACATCGTCGAATACAGCTCCTTAGTGCCCCCTTATGATAAATGTGCGTCAAATCAAAAACATTCGACATTCATGGTATCAGATGTAGCATGCAATTAGCCGCTTTGACAGAGCTAACGCCCCGAACTTTAGCATGCCCTCCACTATTTCATACTATTGATTTCAGAGTTTATTATCTTTACTTTTCCTTTTCTTCATAAAATTAGTTGTCAACTCATACTGTCAGGACGAGCATATAAAAAAAATATGATATAAGATGGAGAGAAAATAGATATAATCATAGTATGAATAAATTAATTAAAACGAAAGAAGTCCATGAAAAAAAGAAACGTGGAGTAAGGTGAAAAATAAATAATAAATTATAATTGTAGGTTTTTTAAAATATAAAAGTTTGTGGAAAAATAAATGGAGAAGTAATGTGGGAGAAAAATGTGGACTAATCATGGGTTAGTGAGGAAACAAATTGTAATTGTGAATTATTAAAGAATATCGACATTACTAGTTTGATCAAATTTTTTTAACGAAAGAAGTAAAATTAAAGGTAAATTTGGGTATTAAAAAATTGGCACCATATATATATATATATATATATACATATATTTATAATAGTATAGATATCACAAATTTCCTAAAATTTAATCCCACAATTGAAGAAATGTGTTATCCTACTAATTAACACACACTTCTGATTTCTTATGGCAATCAAATTAAATGAAAGAGTTCATTAAGATATTAAATATTAGTCAATGATTTTTTTTTCAAATAGTTTAACCTTTTTAGATGATTTATTTTAAAGTCGAGCTAAATAAAAAGTCTTGTATCCGAATACCACTATCATCCATTTATAAAATAAAGATTTTACATGCAGGATTTGCACATAAAGACAACATGTTATTTAATATGATATATATATTTAAAAAAGAAAAAAAGTTGTTAGTAGTGATGGTGTCCTACGTAATTAATTGGAGTAGAGTATTAGGATGGGATAAGGATGGTGATTGGTGGATTTTTTGTTAAGAGAATGATTAAGGTGCCACGCAAGGTTTTAATTATTCTTTTAGATGATGTCGGAATCGGTCCAAATTTTTAATATCATTAAGCTAAGGAAAGCGAAGCAACTTGCTTTATTGTTAAATTGGTGATGGGCAGTTGCGCATGGTACGTAGGCAGAGTTCTAATGCGAGTCTGCGTGCATTGAATCTTGAAATTTCGTGTAGAGATTTTCTTCCATTTGATGTAAACAGTTGGGGTTCTTATGTTATTATATGTGTTACTCCTTTTTTTCAAATTAATTAACAGTGACTTCTTGTTGTGTTCATGTTCAAATCGGGTGGTCCATATTTTAATATCAAGATCAACATCATTTGATGTGGTGTGAACAACTATGGTTCCATATTCTTATATTCAATCAACACATCATTAATTTTTTTTTTATTTTATGTAGAATAAGTGCAGAAAAACTTACATAACAAGACGCTACTCGTAAACACAAATGTTAATTTCATAATCAGATAATGAGAAAATTTTATATTTCTGTCGGATAAAAGATGAACCCATAACCTATTGAGAGAAGTTCAGATGAACATTTGTATTTGCTTTGTGTGTTTGATGGGTATAATACCAACTTTTTAAATATTAATTCAAAATACTTACAAATGATGGAAGATTTTTCTTTTTAAAAGTAAATTGTTTATAATTATATAGTAAATTTTAATCATATACATGTAAAATTAATAGTATAAAATATGTATCACTTCACTAAGTAAGTCCAAAATTTGGAAAGTGTGAACTTCAGTTTATCCTTTTGGAAATGGAGGAGGATGCAGAAAGCAGATATGAAGATGTCGGAATAGAGTTGGAGGAGGAGCAATGAAATGATGTAATCGTTGTAATGTTGAAATTCTTGTCCTAATTTGGTTTTAATGAATTAATTTAATTACATAATAAATATGATTATTTATTTTATAAATGATAATTTTTTAAAATTATATACTGATTACATAATAAATATATTGCATATATTATATAATTAATTTAAATTTAATTGAACTAAAAAATTTTCATGAGGTGGCTGTCAAATCAAGTTTGATAACGTGCGAGAAACTAGCATAGTGTTTGGTTTTGTTTTTAACTTGTTTTGGGGTGTTTTGTGAAGATAGAGAGAGAAAAATAAAGATAAATAAAAATAAGTTAGAGATAGTGTGTATGTTTGGATTTGTTTTTGGAGATAATATAAAATAAGTATGGTATGTTTGATGTTGGGTAGTGGGAAGACAAAAAATACTGTTCATTGTCAAATCATGTCTCTTTTATATATATTTATATATATAATTTATTTAGTTGTGAGTGATTAAAATAAATATTATTTTTTAATTAATTATATTTTTTGAACAAAAAGTAATTAAAACTGTTTTAAAATAATAAAAAAAATATATCCAAAACTTACAAAATCAAACAAGACAAACATATACTATATTTTGACCCATCTCAAAGACGGGCCAAAATTGAAACCTAACATACTGTAGGAATCTGGGTGGGATTCCTGGTGGGGTCCTGAGCTTGACAGAGACAGTATCCATCCATGTGCTTTTTAAGGTACCAATCACGTGCCCTTGCTTCTTCCCCTTCATCTCTGCTTTCTGAATCAGCCTCTTCAACTTGTTAAATTATATAAATTAACAAGATTTTGTGATTAAAAGCTTGCCGGGTTTTAAGCCTTATAACTTTTGGTATTTATTTCATTTTTACAGTAATAATTCGTATGTTTCATTTATATTGGATCTATATTTTATTTAAAAATTATTTATATTGTTTGTTAATTTTTAATGTTTTCGATACATATCTATCAAATAATGTAATATTACATTTATTGCTAAAAAGTTGCACGATTCCATTTGTTGTCCTTACACCAAATATTAGACAATAATGAATAAAAACAATTAGTATATATTTATATTTTTAAAACTAGAGGATACACTAGGAAAATAGATGCAAATTTTTATTATAGTTAATAATTATCATGATTAAAAGTTAAAAATTATAATAAATAATAATTAAATTTATAATTGTGCAATGATTATTAACTGTTGTTTTTGCAATTATAACTAAAACATTAATTATAACTAAAAGTTATAGTAAATATTTTGATCATAAGTATAACTATGACAAATATTCATTAATCATTGTCAAAACTTATTTTTTATGTCGATCTTATTTGGTTGATGATGAATAGTATTGATTAACATGATTTTTATACTATAGTGTTTTATATTGTAAGAAATAATTCATTTTTATAGTGATAGTCAATAATATAACCACCACATCATTGATACAATTAGCCGTAGTCGCATATCGTCCTTGTGTGCATATAATATAATAAAATTAGTATCATAGTATCATAACTGTCATTTGTGAGAGAAAACAAAAGTTTTCTTTTTATATTAGTACTAGTCGTCGTGGTACACCGTTCCTGGATGCATATAATAAATAATATTTTATGTTTTAAAATATATTATGAATAAGAAAAAATGTTTATAAACCAACACATCACATTTCTAACTTAGAGGTATTATTGAGATAATAATAAAATTGGTCTTGCGATGTCATAAGCGCTGTTTGTGAGAGGACAAAATACCTTTTTTTTTTATATATAGCATAGATATAGATAAATACAATATTACGATAGAGATTTCTCACAATAAAATGGGAATCATTAAATATTCGACAAAAGATGCATAATATTTGAAAATGATAAAGATGAAAAAGGAGGATAACAAAAACTAAAGTGTATTTAATGTTTATAAGGGAAAAAACTGAATGTTAATTAAAGTCTGGCATATTAAACTGCAAGAAATAATAATAATAACAACAACATATTAGGGAATTAAGGGCAGACAAAGCTGAACGTGCGATGCCAATGTATTTGGTCCCAATAATCTTCGTGATCTGTTGCTATACTCCTCGAATTTCTCCTCTAATTAAATTTATTTATATTATCTCATCAATTCATATGTGCAGGACATTTTGGTGTTGAATAAATATATGTTAGTGTCCAAAGGTTGAGCAGCCACTTGTGTCCAGCAATATACAATATTATCATTACCCTCATCCCAATATTAAATATAAAATATTTTTTATTATTATCATCTTTTTTTCTGTTTGGGGATGAGAATTTAGAAATTCGTGTTGTATTCTTGATTTTTGCATGTTGCACTTGTATATTCTATTCTAATTAACATATATATAAAAACAAAAATATTGATGTGGCAGGCTCTAGGTCGTAATTGGGGCATGGGGGGTCTCCGTCAGCCTGGGCTTTTTCACCTATTATTATCAATTATTGAGTGTGTAAAACCAAGTACTATAACTAGAAAGATAGAGAATGAGGAAGAGGAGTGGTAGCATGCGCAGGTATTTTGATTGTAGACGCAGCTATTTACCAGTAGGCTGGGAACTAGGACTATGCACCACCATTCAAATCTTAGTGGACTTCTCTAAAACATGTAAACGCCCCATTGGGCTGGACAAAATGAGAATCCAATCCACTAGTCTGGACTAAAACCATCCAAATTTAATTTTTTTGTCTCTTCACCAAAAAACCAACATGCCTTATTTACTTACTAAATATTAATTGCTATAAATACTATTACCACTATATGTTACTTAATTTTTTTTATCATGTAAACAATTTTTAATAATATACATTGACAAAATAAATTTAATCGCATAATTATTATGACATTTTTTGTTGTCATTAATCTGTCGTTAGCAATATGCCAATAATTGTTTTTTAAAGGACATCTCAATGGTTCCAGAACCAACATTTTATACGCAAAATTTATATAGTGTCTATGTGAGTTGATATTCACATATGTATGTTAACCGGCAAAACAAAAAAAAAAAAAAAAAAGAATTGTCAATATCAATTTTGTATTGCTAATTGTCCAAATGTTTTTTTTTTCTTTTGTGCATTTGCTCATAGTACCAACTGAAGCAAACTGGTTTGAGTTCCCATATATAGAACTATTTCTGCACAGTTTCAGTATTTATGTCTGAAACAAAGCACTGAAATTAAAATCCCATAACATTCAAAATTACAAAACGGGTACCCGACCCATGATCCAGGACCACACCCGATTGGACCACATGTACGGGCCAGCCCAAAACAAGAACTACATTGCTTTTCTCATGAAATTTGACCCACATTATTGTCACAAATTAAATCGTCTTCACAAGGTTATGTTTGGCATTACGTGAAGATGGAGAAAGCACACTAAGCATGCACTCCCCCTCCCCCCCCCCCCCCCCCCCAAAGAAAAGACAAACAAAAAACCCATAGGATTCCCTAACATTTATCAATCGGTTAGGAAACACAACATATAGCAATTAAAAATTTCAAAAAAAAAAAAATTCTTTGTACACAACACACATAATAAAAAAATTGAGGAATTAATAAAAAAGAAAGGTGTCCTTGGATAATAATGGGAATCACGGCAGGAATGTGTATCCCCTGGCAAAAGAGATGGATGAAATTGCCTTATCTTTCCCAAAGTCTGGTTCCAATCAAATCATTTTCCGTCTGAGGAGATATGGGCCCTTTCTTAAATTCTTTTGCAGCCTCTGAGGTGTTTTTTTGGATTTCTGCATCTATAACACCTTCAGTTTTGGGTACTACCCTCTCTTTTGTCCACTTTGTTTTATTTCTCAATTCTCAATCACATTATGTCCTTCCCAAGGTTAAAAATCTAAATTCTATTTTTACCCTCTTTTCTTCAAAAAAAAAAAATAAATATCAAAAGACTGTCGATCCCGATCCCAAATAGAAATATGATCATTAGATTATAGGGATATTATTTTTTACTGTTGGTTTTCACTTTAACTCAATGATAGTGAATGAATTAAGAGTATCATTCGAGAATTTCGTTGATGTTTTTACCTTTGTATTAATGCCGAGATTCTTTTGGTATTGTAATGTCATATCAAAATCGTGCTATTACCAAATGCCAATAACGACTTGAGGTGAAGGCTGAATTCAGAACCAAAATTCCGTTCATCAATTCTATACGGACAACTTTGCAGTTGTTATGTAGACATTTAAACCAACTCTTAGTGGGTATTTGGTACAGAATTTGGACTTCATCATCCTCATTTTATATATAACAAGACCTACTCACCCCTTGTTTTATGTTTGGTTTGGACTGTACTTATAGAACAAAGTCATTTCTCCTATTCAAGTCACAAATCTACGTGCAAATGAATTTGTTTTTAAATCGATTCGATCTCTTAGTAACTCCTTTTATAAAAAATTCAAAGAAGACGTCCCACTTAAACTATTTCCTTGTTTTCACAACAGTCATGGAGTGTTTACGATAGTTTCTATAATGTGGTGAGAATAAAATACAGAAACTGTTGTAAGTCAAACTGTTACGAAAGTTTATTGTTTTTTAAAACAAAAGTGAAAAAGTTGGGAAATAATTTAATATTTATAATTTTATCAACAAATTGCAAAAGCTGGTAGAGAATTACTTATAACTTTTGATTTAAATCAACTTATCGAAAAACATAAATTCTGAACCAAACATATCTTTTTCAACATATTTTCTGATAATCGCTTAAAATAAGCTCAAACCCGCACCCCGACCCCCACCCCTAACACAGATAGAGACATAAATGTGTACATTAGGTGGGGATGAAAGGAAAGGATTGCAAAATTTGGTCCACAAACTCTGACTTCTCATAGGAACTATGGGAAGTGAAAAAGTTGGAAGTGGTGAGTGCAGGGCAAGTTGTGTGACTCAGAGGGAAGTGATGAAATCAAATATAGCTCATCTGCTTTCATTAACAAATTAGCAAATTTCAATGTACATGTACTCTCTGTAGCATGTGCATTGGCATCATCAATCCATCTTAATTTCTTCATCAATCTTGAGCAAAATAATCATTTCACAATTAATGCCTCCTTTCTCTAACTTATTTTTAAATTGCTTTTGCTTTTTGATCCATTTCATGATTACAAATAATTACCGGCTACCAATATTTATTTACTATCAAAATTAAGGTTTTTTTCTTTTTTTAGTTTTTTCTATCGAGTATAACAAAACTTTAACATTAAAAATAAATACATAAATCATACCAAAGTTAAATTTGTAAGGAGTATTTACGTGCCGTCAGAATTAATTATAATGAAAGTTATAAATTTAACTATAGTGAAAATTTAGAGTTTTAAATACAAAAATGAAAAGCTGAAGCTAGAACGTTTTCGTAAAATATATTTTTTACTAAAAATAAAAATTGATAGAGAGTTGTTTATATAAGTGTTGAGATTGGGATAGAAAAAGAGGAAAAGGGAAAAGTGAGAAGCATGAGCAATGAGTAGGTCCAAAGCGAAGAATGAGCAAATAGAGTTAAACATAAAGAGGCAATAATATTTATAAAAGGAGAAAAATATTAACTGGAACCAACTCTCCATCTCATCTCAGACTCAGACATTGTCTTTCCCTCTTTAAATTATGTGTTTGAAAAAAATACACACTAAAGTCTATTCTTCTAACTACCAAAAGCAGTGTATAAAAGGGCCAACAAAGACATATTGCCCTAAATCAAAAGATATTGTCCCCCAATTTCAACATTTCTCTTTGCTTTTTCCCCTCTTTGAATCTAATCTTTTCTTTCTTATTTAATTCCCCTCTTAATCAACCTTTATTTATGCCTTTAATCCTAAAAATACTAATTCTTCCCTTTTCCCCACTAATTTTCTACTTGGATCCTTCTTTTCTTTGTGACCTCATTTTGCTCATCTTTTTAGCTTTTTCTTATCCATCTTAATAAAAAATTATTGTACTTGTCGCGATGATAATAAGTTTGAACATTCTTATTCTAACGGGTTATGGTACTAATTACTGCCTTTTATTCGTATCATACATTCTAGCACAACGAAATAATTATGTAAAAAGCTAAAGTTGCCCTTTGTCTCCTCATTATATTGAAATTTAAACTGCTACGAGAACTCTAAAATTTGAACATACGAAAAGAATCCAGCATTTATTTGAGGATGTTTCTTCTACTAGGGGCTTTATTAATAATTTGTGAAATAGCATAATGTAAACAAGATGTTTAAATGATTGAGATGAATACACCCCACATAAGCAATATGTGCATGCGAGCTTATTATAAGTCTCCATAAGCTAAGCTTGTCAGCATAAAGCTCCACACAAGAGAGCAAAACAATGTAAGAAGACAAAAAAGGTGTCCCATTTTGCTTTAACAAAAACCTATTGACATGCCCAATTTCCAACTCATAAAAGCCTCAATCATACAGTCAACATGGGCAGAAATGAACTGACTTTATTACACACACATATACATATATATATTGATATACACATACAAAAATACTTTTATTTTATGTGCAAATCTTGCTCCGATATTCACGGTACTTCAATACCAATGCTTCATTATTAAAACTGATTCAATTGTCTGAGCAGTTTGTAAGCTAATGAAAGAGTTGTGTTAAGTTCTTTTTTTTTTAATAGTATGCTATTATTACATGATCCAATATATTCTAATTTTAAAGATTGATTTAATAATTCAAATCAACGAATACGTTCAAACGAAATAACGAATTAAAAAATTACAATAAAAATAGACATACACTTACATTCGTAGACTCAAACTTTTAGTAAGACCTTAACCGTGCCAATCAAATAAGACCCTATTGACAAGTTTGTTCCATTATTCATAATTTAATTTTAACCAGAGAGAGAGGAATAAATAAAGGCAGGTCAGGATTCCTCTATAGTTTAAGGTGGTTATTAAAATAAGCAAATGCAGCATCTGTTTCTGAATGTCTTTTGTGCAAAGTAAAGTTCGATGTAGACAGAAATTTTGTTTACTATTTTTCATGAGACCTAAGAAATCAAATAGTGTATTAAATTGGAGTAATTATGTATAATATATATGTAAGATGTTGTTCGTCTGAATATTATTTAAATTCGAGGGTTATGTAAATTATCTAATTATGCATGATGATAATATAAGTAGTGAATAGTCCAAGAGTCAACTCATTAAAAAACATATAATTTTAATTATAAAAAAAAAACATAGAATTTATTTGGGTAGCATGTTATCTAAACCATAACATGAGTTAATGTACCATTCATATTAACAAATTAATTTAAATTTCCTTTCTTTTCAAATACATGTGTTTCACCGTTACTAGTTTAAATAAAGTAGATATTACTTGGTGCAAGATTCGAATATAAATATATACCATATTACTAGATATTAATATTCATTTTATATTATTTATATATAGCCATAATTTATTTAAATAATATAAATTCTACTAAATACTAATATAATTGTGTGGAGTGATGTTGAAATAGCTCACAAAATCTGATAACACAAGTCTCACAGTCACAGCGACGTATCGGCTCTTCCTACGAGGTCAAACTTCACTAACAATACCACAAACCCAAATCCAAAATCAAAACCTATCATCATCTACAGACTGGGTGGCCGACAAATTCTCCCTCCCTTCACATGCAAACAAATTCGACATTTTTCTCATCTTATTTTCCTACACCAACACCCGTCCCTTTCCCTGTCTCAAATCCTAATGTAATACCAACTAACAATTTTCCTAGCTACCCCTCATAAATGCATACTACACTAAAACAGACACAGTCACAAGAACCAAAAGGAAATACCTACTTAAATTACCACCACTCTTCATTTCTATGTCCAAATTCTTGGCTTCAATGCCAACCATCTTTGCTTCTTCTGTATAGTCCAGCCAGGGTTTTCATACCCCACCATTCTTTCAAGACAGAAATATTCACATACATAGGATGGTTTGATCATTGCCATGGATGATGATGGTCCATATATGATACTCTTACTATGAAATGATGAAATGCAAAGATGGTAGGCATTTCAAATTAGAATATTCATACAAATGTTATTCCAACATATATATAAAATAAAATTGACCTATAAAATACAAAAGGAAACAAAAGGGCTCTAGGAGATTGGAATATTATCAGAAAATTGCATTCTTTGGACTCTGAGTCGTCTGAGGCTTCATTTTCTTGGACAAAGGCTCTGCTGGTGAGGAGGAAACTGATGAAGCAACTGAGCTGCTCACTGCCCATGAATCACAGGATGAGGAGCTATCAGAGCTGAAACACACATCCATCACTCCTTTGGGGCTCCCGGGGACTACTACTGACCCCATCTTCCTTTTGTTACTTGAGTGGAAGTCAACACTTGTGGCCACTTCTTGTATTAGCCTACAGCAATCCTCCACTTTGTCCTGTTTCCGTTCAGGGATCAATTCAGGTAAATCAAGATTGCAGACAAGGGTTCTTGGAATCATGTTAAGACAACATGGGAAAAGTGGCATATATGTATGGGGGAAGAAAAGAACAACAAATTATGTAATATGTATACCTTGTTGACTCCAAGAATGCCCACTAGCTGATCTTGATATTGCACTCCAATGCAGGGCTCTAGGCTGCTAATAACATACAGCATTGTAGCAGTGGCCAATGCAGAAGGCAGATAGGACATGAATCTGTAATCTGCAAGTGATATTATAACTATAAGACAAACAAAACCAACAAAGGGAAAACCTTTTGAGAGAGAGATTTTACTCTAAACAAAATCAGAATGTACTCACTCACCAGAAACAAGAGACAGAAGTAGGCACTCGCATCTCCTAAGAAACTCCCTGCAGAGATGGCTCTTCAATCCTAGCCTCCTTGCAATGTAATCAAGAAAAGAAAGCGCGGTGACTGGATTCATCCTCCATTGAAGTGTGGATAGAATCAAAATTTCCATTCTTTGTATGGTTTTGGACTCAAAAACATACTTTGACGACTCCACCTGTTAAGAAACAACCCCATCTCAGTTAAATCTAACCACATTGCAGAAAATTTGTTGTCTACGTATAAAGATTAGATTTTTCACATACTTGCAGGTCTAAAAGAAGAGGCACTTGTGTCTCCTCAACTTTAGCAGCCAAAGAAAGACAAGCAACAGCAGCTAGTTGAGTCATCCATGGCTTCTCTCTGTGGGACTGGAAGCTGTGGAGAAACCTATCCAAATAGTTAACTGCAAGAACCGCAGTGAGAGCAGAAAAAGAGTAGTGTCCAGTGACCTTAAGCATCCACTCCACTGCCTCACTCCTTGCCATAGCCAAAGATGGGCTCTCCTGAAGCCCATCGTACAGTTCATTTTCCTGCTCTTTGTTCAGCAAAGAGCTCAGCTCTTCATCTTCCCACAACAAGTCCTGTCCCAAGAATTCCAGAGAAGGTTTATGGTCTGAAGAGCTATCCCCTTCTCCTTCTATCAAACAGTTTAGAGTTTCATGTACGATTTCCCCGTTATCCCAATGCTCTTCCTCACAGTACAAAGCATCAAAGAAGAACTGAGGTTTGTGTTGATGATGAGAAGCCATCTTCTCCCGAGAAGAAGAGTTCCAAGAATGCGCTCATTCTAGTCAAATAAAGATAAAAGAGAGAGAGAGGGTCAGAGATGTGCTTTGAGCCATATCAATAGGAGAAGTGGGAGTAGGAGGAATGGTTGAATAATGTTCTTTTATGAGTGATTTTTGCTTTGTGTTTGTGGGCTTTTGATGCTGTGAGTGAGTGTGCGTATGTATATAGGTGGAATAAATGTGTGTGTGTGTGTGTGTGTGTGTGAGAGAGAGAGAGAGAGAGAGAGTGGGGGGATTTGGGCTTCTTAGGCCCTGATAATGAATGGGTCATGCAACACAATAACTCAGCACGTGAGTGTTTGTACGTGCGAATTTGTATGCAGAGGGCCCATCTGAAAGAGGGGCCCCACGAGCAGAGATTTCATGTAGTTAGCTGAAGTAGGGTGGATCAGCACAGTCGTGGACCCTCCAATGAAATGGCACCTTCTAGCATCATAACATGCAATTTACCGTGTCACCCGGGGAGACCCAGGAGACCTCATTAAAATTTCTAACTCAATTCTTTGATTGAATTTGAAGTTTATTATATAATATATTTATTATATAATTAATTTATAATTCAAAATAAAATAATTAGTTATATAATAAATTTATTTTATATTTAATTTAGTTCGATCAAACTTAATTTTAACATGAATTATTCAAAAACTTACAAACACCGAGTACTATAGTGAAATCCTTTTTTCTTTTTTGTTTATTGGCTTAATATTAGGTGCCCTAATGATTTAATTCAATATGTTTTGTCCGTAAATGGGAGTAAATTCATGATAGTTATTTCTTCTTCTTTTATTAATTTAGTAATTAGTAATTTAAGTTTAATATTTTAAGTACAAATTATTATATCTTTTATAATATAAAAAAATAAATAATTATTTTATTAAAGTAAACTGATACTTATATTTATAGAATAAAAATCATTACCTCATAACTAGATATTACTTACACCAAATATTTCGAGAAAACTAATAAAAGAAATCCATGTCAATATAAAAAATATTTTTTACATCGGGCTTAATCCAGTTACTTTTTTTTTTTTTAAAATTTGTTTGGGCTAATTGTAATATATATAAAATTAATTTTTGTCCTTAAACTTTAATTTATTTTACACTTTTGATCCTTCCGTTAACTTTTTTTTGAAACTTAACAAAAATTTTATTTAAAATGAAAAAACTTGGTATATTTTATCCCATTTTGTTGTGTTTTTCAAATTGTAATCAAATGCACCCAATTTTGCTATTTTTCTTCAAACGTCAAAAGAGAATAAACCAAAAAGAATAAATCTAAGCAATAATTTTTCTAAATAATCATAACAAAAAAAGATTATCAATAATAAAAAAAATTGTTAATAAATTTTATAAAATCTATTCACCCATTCCTATAGAATTTGGGTAGAAAATGATAACCTCAGCAAAAAAATAACATAAATTTAAACAACCCTGGATAATGTTTTTATATACTTGTAACGGGTTAAATATATTATATATAAAATCAAAAGTATGTAACTGATATAAAATATTATTCTTGAACTATAATCAATGTATATAAAATGAGTGTTTACAATTGAAAATTTAATCAACCTTTGATTTTTTTTCTTCCTATGTATGGAATAAATATTAATATTATTATTGTCTGTATTTTTTAAAATATGTTGTTCAAATACTTTAAGTAAATAGATGAGTCACAAAAAATAAAAATGAAAAAAATGACATAAACTCCAACAAAAATAAAAAGGAAAAAAGATAAAGATAAAGAAGGAGAGAGAGAGGATAATATAGAGTAGAGCGGCGTCATAAAGAGCTCCATAAATCAAAGCACGCACCTATTGCCTCTTTTCCTCTTCCAAAATTCTAAAAATGTCACGCCTTCACTTTTTTCACATAAATTAATTCACTCAAATAAATATATAATTAATAAAGAAATGGGTATTCCCTAAATTAAGAAATAATGAATGAGCACGCTTTTCTCATCACCTGCCAAAAAGGAAAGAAGAATACAGTAATTACTTTTTACTATTTTCAACGCCTCTTTTGCGACTTACTTCTTTCTTTACCAAAAGCGTGTATGAGTAAAGCAGTTGCAGGCCTTACCCCTATTTTCCTCTCCTCATCCTCATCCCCTTACACACACTATCACTAAATTCACCATTTCATCCCTTTTTCACTCTCATACATTCTATATACGTCCATAATTTTTAAAATAAATTTATTTATTGTATAGTTAAAAAATTATCTAAAATATGAAAAAAAAATAGGTAAATTACATCTATTTTTCTTAAATTTTGTATAATTATAAATATCCTTCATTTTTTGAAAAATTACAAATACTCCTCAAATGAAGAATAGTTATGTAGTCCTTAAATGTGATGTAAAAATTACTATTTTACTCTTGTTGATTTTTTAAAATAATATTAAAATAAAATAAAATTTAAGGGTGGGTTAAGTAATTAATCAATTAAAAATTTTGGTTTAGAAAAATATTTTATAAAATTATAATTCATAATTCAAAATAGCACTTTAGGTAATTAACAGAAATATTGGATGAAAACATAATGGAATGGACTCGTTTTACACGCACGTTAAAATTAGAATGTATTTATAATTTTCAAACAATGAGAATATATTTATAATTAATTAATTTAAATATTTTAAAAGAAATAACAGATCAAAATCAATTTAAACACCAAAAAAAACTCCTCTCCAATAATATATAGTATAAATAGATAGAAATTCTAAAATGATTGCAACCGTATTTATGTTTTTACAGCGTCGACAGCGACAAGTATTACCTAATTTCCGTCCATTTTATATACTATTTCATTAATGATAACATGGCAATATCTTAAATATTGCATTTTTGGGAAAGAAGTTAAAGATGGCAACTATATAACCAGTTCAAATTTTTTAATTGTTGATGCTACAATAAAAAATTAGAAATATTATATGAAAATGGTACGCAATGGGCCACCACAATCGCTAATAGCTACATCAATTCTGATATAATAGTTATACAAGAACAATATTAATTTTTCTCTCTTCCTCATCGTCTCGCCCCTCCACTCCTCTCCTTCATCTTCTTCAGATCTGTGATGGGTCCTGAAGAATAAAACGCCAGGCTAATCGGGTTCGTCCCCGATGAAAATCATCCGACACTCAAGTTAGTTGGTGGTCGAGATAGAAATATGTAATTTGAAGTCAAAGTAATAAACGTCAGTTACCTCGATTGAGTCAGATTTGGAGTACTTATAGGATCCAATTTGACACTGTAAATCAGTCCACGTGTTCTAATCTGAACCTTCCCTAGCTTCAATCGGGTGGTGCTTATCCATCTTCAGATTCCGGGTCAACCCGACCCGCGACCTCATGCGCGGATCTTAACGAAATGTCTATTTTGCCCTTAATGAATGGCTTTTTCGTCTTTCAATAAGTAAACCCCAATGATATATATACTGGTTAGAGAATCTCATATTCCCTAAATGTATTTGGGGTCATTCATTGTAATTTTGATAGATGATTTAAATTGTGTCATTTAATCGTGTTTTCTTGAACTCGAACTGTTTTATTGTCTGTATTCATATGAGCCAATTATGTGATTTAATTATATAAAAAAAAATATTAGCTAACAATTAATTATATAATTTACCATATCAAATAAATATAAATTAATAGTGTGTTAAATTGCATTTGGGTGAAATTTGAGTTATTTAGATCCTCGAGCATTAACACGGTCTATATTATGTGTATATGATGTAACTTGCATGACCTCATTTTAAATGCGTTTTTTTGCGCAAAGTATTTTTTATTTTAGTTTAAAACTCAAATTTTGAACTGAAAAAGATATTTCATTGGAAAGAAAAATTTAAAGTTTATATATTACTCAACTCTCTAATGTCAGACTGTATATTTTGTAAATATACAAATAATATGAAGTGTATATCAATAATGCGTATACGTGTAATGCAAATATAATTTGATGCAACAAAAATTGGGACTGGGTGGAAAAAAAAGTAAATAAAAAAAATAAATAGAGCGATGGGGTTGGGGGAGTAATGTATAATAATAATAATTATCAAGGATAATTACTCTTCTTTTCTATGAGGTTTGATATAATTATATGAAAATTTTTTGGAGTTGGAAAAATTACGGTTAGTATTCCTGGAATTTCTTCCGTCAAACAAAAGGTTCATCAGTTAATCAAAATTCACTGAATTTTTTTATATTATATATATAAAAAACTGAATGAAAATTGATATTTATACTCAATTGACTTATTGTAGGTCAAACAAATCTTTTGTGACTAAACTATACCCTTATAACGGTGAAAATATACATGTGAGGATGTATATATAATGATAATTTAATTATAAACAGATCTATTTGACCTGCGATCAGGGGTAAATATAATTTTTTATCAGAGTTGTTTTGTTAATATCATCAAAATTAGTAAATCTTAAATAATGGATAAACTTATTTATTAGACGAATGTAAACCACATGGATACTAGATGTAATTTATGAGACTATAGGGGTTTACTTACAATTATATAAAATTTGTAATAATAATAATAATTGATGGTTTGTCGAAACAGAACCAAAAATGAAGCAGTAGGTAGCTAGGATGAGGAGTTGCTTTCTTTCTTTTTCTTTGGGTTGCTTTTTTATCTTCTCACCTTCCGCCCTCCTGTCTTTAGAGGCTCAATCTCCAAGACAGCCCCTCAACAACCTCAACCTCGACCTACATATATTTTAGACACAGATAGAGCGACAACAACAGGACTACTACTACTACTGTTGATTTTTTGTTGTTTTGTAGAGAGAGAGAGATTAATAATGGTGTGTTGAAGTTCATGAATGTGAGCATGTTGCCTGCATTGCTGCTGATTTCATGGATTACAGCCCTAATCCCATTATTTGTAGGCTGCATAAGTTGTTATTTTCTCAGAATTTATCAACACGTACGACTTCAATTATTTTCATTTTTCATACAAGAATTCGTCTTGTATATAAGTATGATTACAATTTGTTGATTAATTATGTGTTTCGATAAACGATGATTCATGGTATTATGATTAAGGTTCAAATATAATTTTTGAAGCATCAACAATTATCAGATCAATTACATCAAAATCACGTATAAAAAAAAGATATGTAATGTCCACTCGATATATGAACTAACAAACACTATAAGATATATGACTAATTATTATGATTAAAAGTAAAACATCATGGTAAATAATAATTAACTACGAGTCTATGACTGTTCAACAATTATTAGTCGTTATTGCATCATGTGAAACTAAAAAATTTATTATAGCTCGAACTGTGCACAACAAGTGTTTTGACTATATATAATTTTATAAGAACCATGACAAGTACTTTGACATTAAGACATGTCAAATTTTCTTTAACTGCAATTAATTTAAGTTTTTATATTATTAATTGATTTAATTATAACTAGTAATATTAATCTATCATGATTTTTCATTAGCAAAATATGAAACAATCAATTTTTTATAATGAGATGAATGAACATATCAGGGATTGAGGCTGGTCTAACTTAAATAAATAAAATTATAAGTAATAACATTTACCCTTGACTTATAATGAAAAATATTGATGTCAGCAAAAAATATCCTTAAAAACTCAAAAAAACCAATTTTGACTTGATCAGAGATTTATCTTATTTTTTATAGAACATAAAGTCCCAGGGATGTTTTCGTAATTAACAAACTTTAGTGGGGCACATTAATCATATGTATCCAAGACTCTCCTTAATTAATTATAATTAATATGTTAATTAATTCCCAAAAGTGTTTAAAGTATAATAGAAAATAATTAAATTAATTCTTAAAAAAAAAGAAAAGAAAAGGAAATGTCCTATTGAAAATTTTTACAAATGGTGTTGGTGTACAATGTGGTATGGTCAAAGTTAGATGCGCTCATCAACCTCAGAAAGTAGCACACTGCCACTGCATTGCGTTGCATGCTTCCCATACTTTCCTCTTCTTTTATGTGTATATGTAAATCAATGTTGCGGGAGCGGGACCAGCTACACCCTTTATTGGAACTCAACAATCCTCTTCCGCCCCATTCATCATCTTTCCCCTGCATGGCTATCCCTACACCGTACGATCTTAGCTCATCACCACCCCTACTCTATCAAACACAAATCTCATATTTCTACGGTGTAATGTATCTAATCCACTGTTCTATTGAGGGGTCCACTTAATAGCAGAACTTTTTTCAAATTAAAAAAAAAAAAAAGAACACAAGGAATTATTTTGCTACTTCAACATTAATTCTGTCTCTTTTTATGTTGTTTTTTAATAACCAATATTGTGTGCTAACAACCTCATTAATTACTATATGTTCATTACGTATGTGAAATGAGCAATTAATTGTAGGCCAAAACATTATTATATATAAGGGAAGGGTAAATTACAGTAAAACCTCTATAAATTAATACTCTATAAATTAATAAACTCTCTAAAATAATAAAATCCTCCGGTCCCGACTTGGGCCTTTGTAAAAAATCATCAAATTCGATAAGATAATAAAATAATAATTTTTCAGAAAATTCCTTTATAAATATTAGGTCCCATTAAAACTCTAAATTAATAATTCATAAATATTACAATTATAAATATTATGATAATTTACTAAAATATGAAATCTGTAATGCTTTACGCATTTGATCATTCATGGATGATTTTGCGATGCCTTTTAGATGAGAAGACATGGTTGGGTGTTATGAACTATTTTATTATCATATTGAGATTTATGTAGTATATGTTTCATTCATCATGCATGAATATATTTAATTGGTTATAATAGTTATTTAAGTGCAATGAATTAATATAAACATGTATATTTAAGTAATTCCAATGAATTGATACATGTGTCTATGAATATAATAGTTCATTGTTGCATGAATATAATCAATGAAACATATATGAATTTATTTATTTTCAATACATATGTACTAAATTTGCTGAATTTAAAAAGTCTCTCTTTTAATTAATAAAATATTAATTTATCGATAATTTAATATCTCTCTAAATTAATAAAATTCATGGTCCCAAGGTTATTAATTTATAGAGGTTTTACTGTATAAGGTATTTTTTTAATTTATAATAATTATAAGTATTTTTTATTATTTAAAATATGATAAATAGTTCTACTGGAATTAATAGCCGTCTAGCAATACTCCACTCATAACAATCCATTGTAGGAGAAAATTTGTTAAGCAGTCGTTAATTTCAGGGGTATTTATAATTTTTCAAGCAACGAAAGTGTATTTATAATTATGAAAAATCTCAAGGAGCCCGTAGTAATTTTTCTATATATAATTTGTATCATTAATATTTGAATAAGATATGATACGAAATAAACGGGCATAAATCACGGTATCAAATCTATTTAAATTGTATATGTCACCAAATTTAGATTTTTTTATTTCAAATCATGTTGCATCTTCTATTCCAATCAACATATACACGGTATATGTATAAAATATTTTTTTAAATAAAATAAATGATGTAATCTTAGTACGTGTGCACACATGTGTTAAATGTACTGAAGATGCAATGGAATTTAAAATAAAATATTATATCCAATAAATCACATCATCTACAATTAACTAGGAGCATGATTCTCGACATCAACTTTAATGAAGAGCGACTATAAAAAGAATTAAATCATTAAGGGGATGGTTACGCGGTGAAATTACTAAACTACCCTATGAGAAGCTGCTAGATTTAGCTCAAAGGGGCAATGAAAGCAATTTTCCTTAATTACCAAATAGTATAAATATGCCCTCCTTTGTGGCGTGAGGAATTGGGAGAAAGCCGACGTGTCTGTATATACACACTAGTCCGAATTATTTATTTTCTGTTATATCTAATTTATATATATCTCGTGCATATTTTGAATTTTAAAAATAAAATTCAAATTCATTTTAAAAGTTTGTGATAATTACACTTCCCTTCCCATGAGATATGGTGTAATTATACATAAATTCTCTGTGATTTTGAAAATTATATTTAGTAACTCTAAAGTTTGCTTCCATGTAACAAATAAGATCATCCATTAGTTAAAATTCATTGAATTTGTCGATATTAATAAAAAGAAGTTGAATGAAAATTGATAATTACTCTCGATTGACTTATCACTGACTTATTGCAAATCAAATAATTTTTTCTAACTAAGTTACCCTTACAACGGTAAAAATATACCTAATCGCATGCATTAAATGTGAAGATCTATAAAGGTAATCTGATCATAAAAGTTTTGATTTGACCTCCAATAAATCACTAGTATATCAATTGGGGTTAAATATAAATTGATAAATAAAGGAACTGATTTGTTAGGTGAAACAAATTTTAGTAATAGTAGATACAATTTTTCAGACTATGTATAATTTACATATAACAAGACCAAAGTTGAGAAGAGGAAAGTGTGATTATCCCTAAAAATATTTGATTTTGGAGGGGGGGTGGATTCAATAAACCTAAAAATCCAGCTGTGAGCGGTGGATCCGAGTCATTGCGGGTTGGACCACATGTAATGAAAGAGTGTGTTGACAATAATAATGTTTGTTCGCATAATTATGGCAGGGTTTAAAGATACTGCTCATTATTATCACTAATTAAATGTTAATCTTTACGAACAATATATAGCAGTTGCAATTGACCAAATGAACTCATTCCAATCATTAATGTTATTAGCTATGGAGTTGACCTCCCTTTTATTACCCATCACTTGCACCTTCAACCCTCCTATTTCTACAGTTGCTGATGTTGTTGTGAATTGTGATGCATATGGTACTACTTAAATACCAAAACTCAAGAATCACAAAATTACCGCTGCTGCTCCACTCATACATTATCTTATCATAATAATAACAACATAAATATGTGAAAATTTTAATAAAAAATAAGACATATATAATGTAATGAGGTGGTGTATCCGTACACACAGAATTAACAGAGGCAGTACACTAATAAATAGAGACCATAAAGAGAGAAGTTGATTTATTCCATATATTTTTGGGAAAATAAATGGTGCAGTGTGCAGTGTGCAGCAGCGCATTCGTAACTATCGGTCTCCCATTAAACAATTCATCAACAAACGCATACAGGCACAGCTCCAGCTCCCTCAATCCTACGTATATAGAATCAATTATGCAATTCCTTTCTTGAGAAAAGGTCAGCAGTAAACCCCAAAATTTCACCATTTTCCCTCATCTCACCTGCTTTTAATATATATATTTTGGTGCAGGAGTTTCACGAAAACGAGCAAAATTTCTCAATCTCTCACTTGTTTTGGCTATGAATCCAACCAAACATTAACCTCAAAACCGGCTCTTGTTCATGACTAGACACAACAACAAGCGCTTGTACGTACCATGATTTCCAAAGTTACAGCCACCCGGGTTTTGGCTGATGTTGATGTGCCAGGCCAGCTCCCAAGACTCCACCCTGGAATTCTTTTTTTTTATTTTTTGAATTTGGTGTGAAAATATGCAAATTGCAGTGTTTATGGTACTATATGATACATATATATATGTTAAAATATTAATATTAAATGATTCTCATTTTTAATATGTTAAGTTTTTATATAAATTTTTGTTTATAAGAAAAAATGCATCAGTCATGAAATATTTTACTATCAATACTCTATAATTAATTTATTTTTTCTTGAATTATACATCAATATTATGCAATAATTATATTATATTTGTTGTATAATTAACTTAAATCTAATTAATTTTAATTTGAGCTAAAAATTAATTCCCAACATCTTTGAGGGGGAGGGAGGGACGGTAGGTGTGGTGGATCAGAGTTGGAAATCTTTGGCTACTGTGTTGTCCAAGTGTGATGTGACCCATGCTTCAGGACAATTTGCTTAAACAAAGTCATAGGGGTAAATTGGCTGTCGTACCATAAATTATTGTCACAATCGGCTCTAGTCCCATCCCTCATCCCCCCCTTTTACAAAACAACCTTAAATACATACGCCATCATTTTCACCACCATTTCCCATTCATATATACATTTATCATCACTTACTTTTTTCGCAATTTTACAAATTGGTTCCTGTAACAAAAAATGGTTTTAAGAATAAAAGTTTCAAGATTACTCAGCAATTGGTTTGTGTTAACCCATTGATGTTACTCTTGTGCCAAGAAAATGTTGATTCCTTACAATTACCTGTGGTGGGCAGGGAAACAATAGAATGTTCGGTAAGGATCATGCCGGCAAGAAAAATTGAATTACCCCAACTTACGTTTTGATCTGTGTATTAATTAATTTTTATTTAATAACGTTCTGATTTTTTATGATAGTACATCGATTTAAAAACCATGCCTGCATGCAAGATCGATACATAATTCTTCTTGATGGGTTTATGGGATATTGTGTGTACTAATTCTTTATTTTTTGTACCAAATTACAAATAAAAATTGTAAATTGTGAAAAGGGGATAGAGGTGTTTTGCAAGTTCTTTAACTGATAAACGTAATTTTCATGACACATATAATGTGACCAGAAACATTGCATCATTAAAAGAATCGCGTGGTAATAATGAGACCAAAGTAGCACTCAAACTACCACTACTTAAGAGTAGCCACAGCAACCAATTCCAATGATTCACTCACCAAGAAAACAGGTACGTCTACGTACTCCAACCAATTTCCTGTCTCACAAAATAAATAAACACGGACTTATAATCTACCACATTCAAAAAACTCGGCGCCCCCTGCACGAACCTCAATTCCATTACACACCACAATTCCTCTACTAATATTGCTCATGCTTCAATTGCAATTTACTCTTTAAAGAAGAAAAATACGATCGAACAGAACAAATGTTTGTGTAGTTTTACCCAAATCAGATCATATCAGACGTTCGTATTGTTTTACCTCCAGATTAGATCATATCAAAGTGTATATGATTCGATATGAATTCACTAATTTCAATTAGTATTATTTGTTAAAAAGTTACTAATTTTGACACGTAAATTTATATATGATTTTAAATTCAAACGGCCTAGAACTTTAGAAAGTTATAATTGGGCCACCCCAATAATTCTAAGGAATTGGTTTTTCAGGCACACGAAACAGTTTTTAATCGAGCAGTCATAAAGGAAATTTTAATATCTGTTCAAGAGCTTTCAAAGTTACAAGACAGCTTATAGTACAATACGAAATGCCAGTTGGCCCAGTGGACAGATTACAAACTACATTGATCATCATCATGCATGATGTTATTACTGTGTATTTTTATAATTATGATGTCGGAAAACCAGAATCTACTGATGACAATAGATAACCTAAATCATTGTAACATTCTTAATGTACTCTCCACCCATGATTTGCATTACAGCTCTGGTAAGGTAAATCAACAGCACATTAACGTGTTTGCTAACTTCAACCAGGTTGTGAATGAGAAGATTTCATGTAAAGATACCAAACCAATTAATCTCTTAGATCAAAAGGGAAGTTTTAATTGGGTCGGGTTAGAGAATATCCAAATTAATTATATTGTATATAAATAAATTATACTCAACGTATAATTCATTCTATGTAATCACACCTAGTCTGAACACAAGAATTTGTATCAGACAATGTGGAAACCAACAATGATCTGAACAGAAAAGTCTTAGTCAAGGGCATTAGTAAGCCTAAATTGTCAACTTGCTAGTTGTTCACCATACATTTGAGTGTGCAAAATGAAAATATCCATAATACTACCAACGGACATCATTAAAATTACTTTTGTTAATTCGAAATCGAAGATTTAGATATGAGTGTATCAATGCAAAAAATAATCAGATTTTAATTTTCAACACATGATCAATGGCTTACAAAAATGATCTTCAATGCAGTTTTTCTACTGAAATTAAAGTCCACGAATAATAATGAGTAGTATTCAACATCCTCTGAAATATGTATATAAAGACTCTACTCAGATTAAGGAAATTAAAAACACTAATAAAGGATAAAATAGCAGGTAATCAAGTCTCAAATAAGTCCTTTAATCATATAAAGCAGGGTAAAATAGAGAAAAAGTATAGAAGAACATAAAAACCCCTTTGTAAAGGTCAAAATACCAAAATAGGACAAGATCAGCTTATTTCGACATTAGGGCGGATCCAATCCAATTTGATCCGACCCGCTATCCTATACTAAGGACAGTTAATCGCTGAGTAGATAATGGCCAAGATCTCACAACGTGAATTTATTATACGAGTACGAACGCTTTGGACCCTATGTAATTGGGTGAATAGTCATAAGGGCAAGTATATTGTTTTAGAAGGCTTCTTTTATGAAGTTTTAGCTTTTCGAATTCTTTCATCCTAACATTAGACTGATATAGGTATTGGAAAATTATCGTTAAGGACCTCGTAGGGAGTCTAAGGTGTGATCTTTTATCAAGTATCGTGTCACCTGTTCGAGATCAGAATCGCCTAAAAGACCTGGAGTCGGATTAACATAAATCAGCTGCAAAATTGAATGAAACCCACGTCCAATCTCATCTTACCTTCAATGAATGAACATACTTTGTTATTGGGCTCAAGTATTTTTGGATGTGAGAGGCCCACTATTTTCGAACTCCAAACAGCTATTGGCTCCACGATGTTTGGATGTGAAAGGTCCACTATTTGTAGAAAATTGGAAACCCAATAGGATGGTTTTGGGCTGAGAAGCATTTATTTTTGAATCATGAGAAGCCCAAATTAAATCGACGTTCGCCCTATTAGATAAATGTTTAGAAAATTATTTCTGCCCTATTATTAAAAGTAATTGTTTACAGTTAATGACACATCACTAATAAAATAATAATTTCAGAAAAGAAAAAAGAAAACTAGCTGGAGGAATCCGTGAGTCAAACTCAGTCACTTATTCTTTTCAAATTTTCTGTAGTTTATAAAGAGGAAAAGGACAAAGTCAAATGACAGAATAATATAAGATTAGGTATTAAGGTTGAACAAACTTTACTATGATTTTGTCCATAAATTATAGTGGTGGTTCCAAGTCCAACTTTAACTGCTTCAACTCTTGGTGATATTTTGTGAGCCAAAACAAACAAGCACAAGCATTAATCAATGGGAGTCTTCTATGCTCTGGCAGCCATAATTGAATAACTCCACAACACGAACATAGAGTTCAATTCGTGGGGGAATATTAATCATCCTCCACACCCAACCTCTGAAAAATTATAAACTCACTCAACCTCTTCTTTTCAAAAATTGAAATGCCATAAGAAGACTTAGAATTTATGTTACATTTTGTCAGTTTTATTAATTTCAATTTAATAGCCCATCTAGGCTACTAATAAAATTTCATTCCATGCTTATTTATCTTGGAGTCGAAAAATAATTTTTTTTCTTTGTAAATTTCTATTTTAGGAAAAGAAAAATAGAAAACAATTACAAGTTAAATAAATCGGACAAGAAAAGAAAAAAGAAGAAAATGGTTTTGGGTCAAATCAAATGAAAATTTAGTAATATTTAGGGCATACGGATATATCATGTAAGAGGAATTGAATATGGAGTGGAACTAGAAGGGAAGCTAACACTCAAGCAAATAGAACAAATGGGATTGCCCGCACTCAACTCCTAACCCAACCCAGATGCCTAATGATGATCACAAGAATTTCCTGTCAAGAAAAGACAATCCGAAAGTTAGAACATAAAGCCCTTTTTGGCAAAGTCTGAATTGATTGCCTTTCCTTCTCAGAACCAAGAAAGAAGACAAACTACTGATTTCTGCAGTTGCCCACCGTAAATAACACCGTCTGGGAGCAGAAGAAACGGGTCAAAAGCCTTCGCCTCCGCCTCCGCCGCGTGCCCGCCGGGAATGGGCCAGTCAGCTTCTGTGTCGAGGCCCAGATTCTCCAAGTCCGCCACCGTGATCTCCCCGCCGGCGATAGACACGGTTTCGGCAAGTCCTGGTGGCGTTATGTCCGACTTGGATGACGCCGTCGCTGGAGAGGACTACACTTTGAATCTCCCAGATGAATGCTTGGCCTGTATTTTCCAGTCACTTTCCGCCGGGGACCGGAAACGCTCCTCCTTGGTTTGCCGCCGTTGGTTGACAGTCGAGGGGCAGAGCCGCCACCGTCTCTCGCTCAACGCACAGTCGCAGCTCGTTAACGTCGTTCCGGGATTGTTCTCTCGCTTCGATGCGGTTACTAAGCTAGCCCTAAAATGTGACCGCAGATCTGTTAGCATTGGCGACGATGCGCTGATTCTGATCTCGCTCAAATGCAGGAATCTCACGAGATTGAAGCTTCGGGCCTGCCGCGAGCTCACCGATGAAGGGGTGGCTGTTTTCGCGGAGAATTGCAAGAACTTGCAGAAATTTTCTTGTGGGTCTTGCACCTTTGGGGCTAAAGGGATGAATGCCTTACTCCAAAATTGTGCTTTTCTTGAGGAACTGTCCGTTAAGCGGTTGCGTGGCATTACTGATGGGGTTGCAGCTGAACCCATTGGGCCAGGAAAGGCTGCCGGAGCTTTGAAAATGATTTGTCTAAAGGATCTTTACAACGGGCAGTGCTTCGGGCCGCTGATTGCTGGGGCAACGAGTTTGAGGAGTTTGAAGTTGTTTAGGTGTTCTGGGGATTGGGATAAGTTGCTTGAAGTCATTGCTGATACAGTTAATGGGCTTGTGGAGGTTCACTTGGAGAGGCTTCAGGTTAGTGATCTTGGTCTCTCGGCTCTTTCACATTGTACAAATCTTGAAATACTGCACTTGGTAAAAACACCTGAGTGTACGAACATTGGACTGATGATGATCGCTGAGAAATGTAAGTCGCTTAGGAAGCTCCGTATTGATGGATGGAAAACTAATAGAATAAGTGACGATGGATTAATTGCTGTTGCTACTCATTGCCCTATTTTGCAAGAATTGGTTTTAATCGGTGTGAATCCTACGCATTTGAGTATAGAGAAGTTGGCTACAAATTGTCAAAATTTGGAAAGGTTAGCATTGTGTGGGAGCGAAACTGTGGGAGATGCAGAGATCTCGTGCATTGCTGCAAAATGTATTGCGTTGAAGAAGTTATGCATAAAAAATTGTCCAATCTCGGATCATGGCATGGAAGCATTGGCTGGTGGCTGTCCTAATCTGGTGAAGGTTAAGGTTAAAAAGTGTCGTGGGGTGACCTCAGAGGGAACTGATTGGTTGAGGTCAAGTAGAGGTTCACTTGCAGTGAATTTGGATGCCGTTGAGCCTGACCTGCCTGATGTAGGCATTAACGAGCAGGAAATTGGTGGTGCTGATATTCCACCAATTGATGGCCTAAATGGGGAGGTTAATGTTGCATCAAACAGTACCGGGAGGTCAACATCTTTTAAGATGAGGTTAGGGTCTTTTTCAGGGAGGAGCTTGGTGGCTTGCACCTTCAGAAGGTGGTCAAGCTTTGGTGGCAGGTTCCGTAATAACTTGGGAGGAAGCAACGCTGATTAGCATTGGTGAATCTGGTTCACCATACTTATTGTGCACGTTATTGATGCCTTCCTACATTCATTACCATCGACAATTATGACCAAGCTTACCCCTTCTGCTTGTTTCTTAAGTGAATCCTCTTGATGTGAGATTGGAAACATTGGTTTCATAGGTTGAATAGGAAAGAAAACACGGCACTGAGATCTCTTTGTTGTTGAATTTATGCAGGATACTGTAATGACTTGCATGATTTACCTTCTTTAGAACTGCCGAAGATGTCATCATATGCTAGATAATTTGGTGCTGAATCTTACTACTGATTCCAATACTTTCAAGGGGGAGTTATAAGGACAAGTGAGTCCATTCTTTTGTTAGTCTGAATTTCTGCATATGGTCACTCACAAAATATAAAGCAATTCTTCACTGGGATTAGTAGTGATGTATTCTGCGGTTAATTTTCCACCAGAATCAACAGCTCCAATCCTCTATGTATTGTATGAAATTAATGTTCATTTTCCTCATTTCTGTCACCTGGTGAAACAAGCACTGAATAGTGATGGTCGCTTCTCTGAATCCTTATATCTGGGATGATGTGTCATTCAAAATTCTATGTTTCCGTCAATCCACTTTTGGTTGGTTTGAGCCAACTTTCGCATGTTCTGGAGAATGGTTCGTCCCAGACTTTGTGCTAGGAAACAAGCTAAATGGTCTAAAGATTTTGCACAAGTGTTCCCTCTAGTTTTCTCACTAGTTCATAATTATGTAATCATCCTGAGATGTTTTTCATCCATCAAACGGAGAATAATACATCAGGGAATGCAATAATTGTATCCATCTTAATTGACTGCTCTAGAAAGCACTGATATCTTGTAATGAACGTGTATTCAAATTTTTTAACTTAACACAGAGATAGTGATTGTATCTTGTAATGATTGTGTACAGAACTAATTTTATTAAAAAAAATGACTAAATCTACCAATCGAGTAAGTTACATAGCTAAAAGTGCTACCGACTTAAAATTACAGGACAAAAAATGTAATTTTGCCTACTTAATAAGATGATGCTTTTGAGACATTGAAAAGATTAATCATGGAAGCAACGGTAAGAATACCGCTCAGTGGTGCTCGTTCCTGGATGCTGGTAAAGACTCTCACTGCGAATCAGACAAATACAGGATGAGAGTTCACGGACTCTGTTATTTCGCAAAGGTCATAATAAGATACCCAATAAACTCAATCATGGAACCTCCAAAGTTCATTAAAGAGGTCAGAAAGCTAAGTTCTCCAGTACTTTTGTTCTGCTCAAACAACAATCAGAACTTGTTACAACAAAGCAACATAAGGTGTAACCCTGCTTGCAGCAGCTTTGAAAAAGAACTGTGACATCCAAAAGGAGATATTAACAATGTTAACATATCTGCTGGTTTTGCAGATCAATTAGATTGACAGATAGATCCAATCAGAGATAATCTTTGGAACAAGGCTAAGGTATTCCCATATGCTTGTCTCCACAAAACACATCTTTATATTTCTCAAAGTTTTACTAGAGATATATAACTTTTCCTTGATCAATGGAATCACACAATGTTTTGGCTCTGTACTTTACAGGCAAAATTTATGTTTTTTGAACTTGTTCAGATAAGTTTCTAGGTCCACCTAAAACTTATTAGAGAACGGATGCTTGAACCACACATGACACTTAGATTCACAATCTAAATCGCCATCTAATTCTAGAATATCTGATATTATGGTGAAATAATATCTGATAAAATAATGAGAATTCAACCCACCTTGAAGCTTGCCCATATCTGTGGAATCCTTGCAAAGAAAAAAGATTGCGTGCTGGGAAGCCTGTTGAATTCATTTCAATGAAACCTCAGTTACAAAAAATTCCATGTATTTGAAGAATAGTAGACAGGGGGTAGAGAACTTACATATAGAGCTTCAAAAAGAAAGGGATTAATTTGACCAGCTAAGATGGTTGGAGCTCCCGCAGAGTATCTATCGTTGAATTGTTCAGCTGCCACCCATGCAGGAGAACCCTAAGAGGATGAAGTCTAATCGTTATTGTCAATTCCATGTAGATTAGGGACATATCATAGAAGATTGTTACAATGTGAAAAATGAGGTAGAAAGATTGATTTAGACACGACAATTTAAGGAATTTTTGGATCACAATTCAAGAAAAAATGATTTTTTGAAGAATCAAGATGGGACAGTGATGACCTACCAACAACAGGAACTATTTGCACCATATCCTGAATCTGGCAACAAGAATGATCGAGTAAATGTGGTTGAGCATCAAGGAATGGAATAATTAGGGAAAAAAGGTAGAAGACCAAGAGGTTTAATAATTAGAGGCTTCAAGATGTATTAATTTCTTTAGGATCTTTTTTCAATAAATAGAATGTTAATCTTTCTTATCTCAATATCAAATAAAATCGTCTTTATTACTACATCACCTTTGAGACGGACCGAAAATGACTTTATTGGGGTGTCATAAGCAACACTTCCAAGTCAAAAGGAAAATGCTTTCTTGATGTGTCATAAGCAACATGCCGAAATCAAAGAAAATTAAAAAAGAATAACTTCCTTGACCGTGTCATAAAGGACACCCTGAAAAATGGCTTTCTAAGGGGTCATATGTAATAACCTAAAGACAAAGAAAATAAAAAAAAAATGGTTTTCTTGAAGTGTCATAAGCGACACCTCGAAGACAAAATAAAAACGACTCCCTTTAGGTATTATACACAACACCCCGAAGTTAAAGAAAACAAAGAAAAAATGATTTCTATGAGATTTCATAAGCGAAACCCCGACGTCAAAAGAAAAACCACTTCCTCGAGGTGTCATACATGAAACTCCAAAGTCAAAAGAAAAGCAAAATATTCTCCCTAAGGTGTCATAAACGCCAACCATAGTCAAAGTAACTATCAAACAATTTTATGATTTCACCCCAAAAACCATTCATTGAAAATTATGAACCACATCAAGAGATAAAATCAAGAAAGCGGGAAATAAGGAGGATTGAGGAGAAACCTTTTTATCATGACCAAAATTCAGGACGAGGCTAGAAGTCCCTATTAAATGCAGGTCGAGGAGCACGACGTGACATAACACAGTGCGACGCAACACAAGACAGTGCAACGTGACGCGACACGACACAATCCTCAAATGTTGGCTCTAGACGACACAGTGCGACACGACACGACATAGCAACTGACGCGATGCAACCATATGGTTTGCTAGGCCCTCTTTATCCTTGTGGTAACGTGCGAGGTCGGGGGGAGGAGGGAGCAAGTGACGTTGCTCGCCCACCTTCCTTGATGAGGGACAAAGACGAACACGCGAATCGTGCTCAAGATCAAGCTGCATGTGGTTGCATTCAACCTTGAAGCATTTGATGTCCTACAATGAAGCCTCGACTGGGGGGCTATAAACGACTCAAATCATCACTTCGGACAATGACGAGGCTAGAAACATTTTCTCAACAAATTCGATTCTATCAAAATTTCAAGGGAATCCAAATGACTCTTGGACAAATTGCTAATAGCTTCAGTAACCTCATCCTGAAGATCATCAATTTTTCCAAGCCCAAAGAAGAGTTCGAGATCATGATTTAATTTCTAAATATTCTACAAAAACTTAGGAATTCTAAGGATTGTTGAAGAGTGAAATATATCACATCAAATAAGGCAAAAAAAACATTTCACAAAATAAAGATCCAATGTCAAACTTATCAAATCAACATGGCACAACAAATTACTGAAATAACCATAATCAATGAATCTCAAGCCTCAAGCAAGTAGTATTTTACTTTATCTACCTTAAATAGCATAAATCTTTATTAGTATAAATACCCCTCTCCATTCTCTCATTAAAGAAAAGGATGGAAGATTTGTATGAAACTTGGGTGTATATGTGTTAAGTCGCACTTCTATAATACAAATTTAATGAATGTTGTTTTTTTTACGACAAGAATATGATTGCGGTATACAAAACATTAGATTTTGGTTTAGGAAAAGGAAAGATTAATTAAATTAACCATAACCCACTATTTCTAGATAGTCCATTTGAGATGGGTAAAAATTGTTGTATAGGTAAAGTAATGGGCCTGTTGTTTGAAATGGACCTAACTGGACAAGCCCATTAGGACGTCCATAATTTGTGACCGTCGGTTGCCTCTCTGTCAGTTTTAACAGTTAAAGAAACAGAAATAAGTCATGCGAAAGAAAAGGCGTTTACGGTTTCCTCTCTATAATACTGTTTCTCTTTCCAAACTCATTTTCCCAAAATTTAAATAAATTAACCCAAAAAAAGATAAATAAATAAATTAAAACAAAATGAATATGGGTGGCGGAGCAGGCGTTGCCGACGACAATACCGCGCCGTCTGCCGTCACGCAATTCAGCCACGCGGTCTGGCGGCGGTACCAGCACTTGCTGGACAAATCGACGCCCCTGGTGCTGTACCGATGGATCTTTCTAGCGGCGATCGCCTTCGTATACGCGCTGCGCGTCTACCTACTGCAGGGGTTCTATATCATCACGTACGGCCTGGGAATCTACATCCTTCAACTGCTGATTGCGTTTCTGTCGCCGCAGGTGGACCCCGAGATCCAGGAGCTGACTGATGGCCCCTCCCTCCCCACGCGCGGTTCCGACGAGTTCCGCCCCTTCGTCCGCCGCCTCCCCGAGTTTAAGTTCTGGTGAGATGAGATCTCTATTCTTAGTCCATTGATTCTGCACATGATTGTCCTTGATTGGCGTTTCTGTGTATTGGTCGTACGTAAATCAAGTTGCAATTAAATTAATCGAGTCTTATGCTTTCTCTAGGATGTATAAGAGTCTATCCTAGACCAATTTGAGGCGTTGATCGATGATGATTTGAGTGGAAAACTGAGGCACCTTGAGTTATGTGGTGTGCCTTGGGAGTCATTTTTGAGTTCAGATCATACGTTTGGGTAATTTTAGCTGGGAGAAAACGTATCACATATTCGAATGTCGATCAGCTATGCACCTTGAGATGTTGGGCTAATCGCCTGGTGACCCTTTCCTGTTTGTTTGAAGATTTCATAGGTCGAATACAAGGTCTTTTGGTCATGCGAGTATGTGTTTGAACAATAAGTGTTGAGAGAAATCGGTGTTTCTGATGTATCTTTGTATTGGTTTAGTTAGTATACTGAAATGGTGAATAGAGGACTGGGAAAATGTGGAAGTGTTCTTGACATTCACTGAAACTTTAGGGTGATCCTAGTTAATTCCATAATATTTTGACATGAACAGGTTTCTCTTGAGGAAACCTTATTATTTAACCAAGAAGGTTTCATTGTTTATTTTATCTGATGAAGTATTTCTAGTTCCATACATGATGAGCCAAACTCTATGAATTAAAATGGCTGTGAGAACCGAAATGATTTAGGAAATGGACTAGAAAGAGACAAAAAATTGAAAGCTGAAGGAGATGGAGAGGAAGAGAAAAAGGAAGATCATCATGCATTTGATTGACACATTTGTTGATGGTTGGAATTGGCATCAGATTTTAATTGAGAATTCAAAACTAGGTATTTAGTAAATGTGTTCACCCGAAAAAGAATGGTTGAGAAACCTAGTTATTCATGCTTTACTTATAGGCAATTGCTTGTTTGTAAGGGAATAAATATTTGGAATGAGAATACTTAGCATACACATCCAATGATCGCAGCATGGGACTTGATTAAAGCGTACACAGGGAGAAAAATATGGTGACTAACTACTTTACCAAATTATGCTTGATCTTTACCCATATGTGAATCATATCCCGTCTTTGACTGAATCCATGCAACTCGAGCCTATTTTATATGTTGAAGCGAGGGTATAAGTATCATTAATGTTCTGTGACAAGAACATAGTGGTATATGTGATATCAATGAATTGAGGTCGCAATTTGAATCAGTCAGACTTGTGTCCTGAAAAATTTGAAACGACAAAGCTAATATAAGTTTGAGTTTTCAAGGTGTCATACTTACTTTGGGTTTCTTACTTGAAATTATAATGTCTAATACTCTGATATATATTTTAACTTATACCAGTATCAAATGTCAAATTCTATATCTTCAGGACCTCAAATTTCATAAGTCACTGTCTGATTGCTATCAACATCACCTCTTTGAAATCCTTAAGTAGCCATCAAGTTGACTGCCTGGTGAAATTTCCCTCTTTTCCTTCTAATTGACTCCACTTAACAGCCAAAACGATACATCCACTTGATAGGAATAGAAAGTGTTCATTTGGTAAAACCAAACCAAAGCACAAATTCAATACTCCAAGACGTCATACCAAATAGCAAATTGAATTAATCAGTTTGATTACTTCTAAATCTTTTTATGTATTTCATGTGGTTATTCAGTTCAGTTTTTTTTTCCTTAAAATATTTAGCACTACTTTATCCGATTTTAACTTCAATGTCTCTTGTCTTTAGTTGAAGTATTTGCTTTTTGCAAGCCATCGTCTCTGTTGCTCCTTAAAAGTGTCTCTGTCATCTCTGCAGATGGTTAATATTTTGAGTGAGCTATTCTGAAAATTTACCACATTCATTATAGATTGCATTAATACCATGCGAGGTCAAAATAATCCCTTTTATATTGCAAATCTGCTGCGTCTATGTAATAGCATTTTTAAAACTCTTTGTTATTTGTTTCCTTGTAGGAAATGATCTTGTTAAACAGTTTGCACTCATCTTGCGTTATGTTACTGGCCATGAAAATTCACTTCATTCTGAATTATATTTGTTTAATCTGCTCTCTAAGAGCTTAACTTTTTAGATAAGGTGGTCATTTAACATGGTATCAGTCACACCAGAAAGAGGTCCTAGGTTTTAATGTCATTGCCAACGCATTTATGAAAGAAATGTTTCACGAGCAGGGTTTGGAATCACATGAGGGAGGCGTGTTAACATATTAAATATTAAATGATTATCTTATGTAAGAGTTTAAGCTTTTAGATGAGGTGGTCATTTGACAGAAGTTACAAGATTCTAATTGAGTTTTTATCTTTTGACTTTTACTGTCATGAGGTTCTGATCTTGATCTATGAAACGGATAATTAATCGTTTGATATCGTCAATTGCAGGCATTCGCTGGCAAAGGCTTTCTTCTTTGCTCTTGTGCTGACATTCTTCAGCGCCTTTGACGTGCCTGTTTTTTGGCCAATTCTGCTATTCTATTGGTTGGTTCTGTTCATTTCAACAATGAAGAGGCAAATAATGCATATGGTTAAATATAAATATGTCCCTTTCACGTTTGGGAAGCAGGTATCTCTCAGTTACCTATGCTTATAATTCACTCTATCTGCTGTTTTAATTCATGATTTTTACTTTTTTCATGTTCCTCTTTTGTTAAAACATTCCAAATCTTCTCCTCAGCGTTACGCCGGGAAGAAGGCAGCTCCAGCCGATGAGACAAACAGTGGCAGGCCTTAATTTCCATGTAGAATAGGGCTTTAAGTTCTGAAGATTACACTTTTTGTTAGGGTCAAAATTTGATTTTCAGTATTGTATTCTTCTAGCATTCTGTTTAGGCACGATCAATTACATCTGTAATACTAGTGACTGTTATTTTAAGTTCTTTTTCTTGTGTTTAAGCTGCCCACTACCTTATCTCCTGCAGTCGGTAACATATGTAACTACTGCCACGATTTTGGTCATCAAATTGCTCTCAAATGTGATAACTAAGTGGTTCAGTGAGAAGCTTCCGCTAGATTACATTTGTATGTGCTTCCCTGCCTTTAAAATTCTATGAATTTGGAAAAATCTGATGTATTTGATTGCAAACTGTGGTCCTGTATTTAATCCCAAAAAAAATGTAAATTGTCTACTTCATTGGTGTTGCAATCGCAGTTGGTTGTGCTGCTTGCAGCCTTTCAGACAAGTGCCTTTCAGCCTAAATATAAAATTTAATTGATATTGCATTCTTGTTCTTAGCCTGAGAATTGCTGCCTCCGTGGGACATGAATGTTTCAAGTTTTAGGCGGCTTTCCTGTTATGGCACACCCCTCTTAAATTTGTCGTCCAGATCTAGGGTATTATCTCATGACTGGCTGAAAAGAATGCTAATGCATATATGAGCTGTGGCAGTGACTTACCTATGTCTATTGTGTGGTTCCGGATCAGTTAGGATTTTCTGATTTAAATCCACGTAGCATCTTGTTTTTGCAATTTATATGCATATTCCTCTTAAATATACATATGGCAGAGATTTATGTCTGTAATTTGTATATGAAGTGAAATACAAGATGCATCATTAGTTCATGTATTCAGAGTACATGAGCCGAACTGCTTCTGAATGCCATGTTTCTTACTAGTCGGATATGGTTTTCTGTACAAGTGTGGGAAGATCAAGATTGGTGTGATGGCACCAATAGGATATTCTGATTGAAATGCTGCATATCCTAAAAGATAAGGGAAAGCAGGGCAAGGTATTATTGGAGGTACCCAAGGGCCACGGCATTGATGTCCCTATAGAAAGGAGTGGCACGCTCTTCTACCCTACAACCGGTAGTCGTCAAAGTTTCTTTACTAGCCTCCATATTCGGGTGCACTATTCACCCCTTGGGCTATCATTTTCAAGGTACCATATTTATGTAGACCTTACAAACTCATAAAACATTTAAGTCTTGCTAATTGCATACAAAGCAGTCTGCTGATGGCCCGACTCCTTAAAGACGATATTTCTGCCTTTAAACTGCAGCTTGTTATGAAAATGATGAGGCGCTGAACAGTTGCACTTGCTCTTGAATTTGTAGCAAAAAGATAGAATTCAAAAGGTGAATGGGGTCTCCTTACCATGTCTGTGATGGATACTCTGCCACTCATTGATGGACTTGGTGGAGGACCACCATTTACTGCTCTCGTGCGACTGAACCCAACTTTCCCTGTGCACGACTTTGGAGTCTTGTTCATACTTGTGCTTTCTAAATTGTATATTTTTACTTCTTTTTTTAATATTTTTTTTGGGGTTTTAATACCTAATTTTGCTGTTAAATGTTTTTATCTGTTTTTTCTTATCCCTTCACTGTTTTTAACTTCACTGCTGTCTTAAATAAGACAGACTAGACTGTATGTAGTAACAGTGTTGTCACGGTAGCAGAAAGCAAGGCTGCAATGAAGCTCTAGTTTATGGGCAAAAGTTGTCACTCTGTTTGAAGAGATAAAACCAATCCACTTTTATAGGACCACAGCAACTACGTGCCATATGTTATCAATGATGCAAACTACTGCTAAACAAAGGCTTCTTTTTCAAGGTTGGGGTTTTTATTACTGTACATTGCAGTTTCTAAACATGCAACAAAAAATTGACAAGAAGATAATTTACATAGCTTGAGCAGAACTGGAAATATCTCAATCTGTGGACGTTGCTTGGACCTAAATCTACTTAAAAATCTTGCAATTTAGACAAATCTGGTCCACAAAATACTGTCACTCTTCTTGCATTAAACTTGCCAAGTTCTGCCTGTGCTTTGTCCCTGAAAGTTAGCTCATTTGTTTTGAGGTTGATGAACATTAATTTTTAGGCATTAAGTGAGACAGGTTAGTAAGGAACATCCTGCTGGCTCTTTCCTCATCATCTCTCCCACTTTTGCTTGTTTGCAAGTGAATGTATAGAAGAAAAATATGTCAAAACTCTAGTTTGTTATATAAAAGTTGTCTTTTTTTCTTTGGCCTATTGTTGTCAGTGTACTGCTCATCGGAACTGTTAGTGAATGTTGCGGTTAAACTTGTCTTCTGCAAGAGAACATAGTACTATCTTGAACTTCCTTACATCCAAGCAAGAACTTTTGTGCCTTCGGTCACGATATAATGATAGTCCCAAAAAGTCCATGTCAACATGTTGTAACACAGCGTAAATCGATACTTAACAGCTTCATCAACATGGTTCGTACTTGTAAAACTTAGATCATATTGTCGGTTGTGAAACACCGTGATTTGTTTAGTAACTTCAACTAAGCTACAAAAACCTTATCATAAATTCTTGGTGCAGACAGGAGGAAGCAACCTGGAAATGATGGTGTCCAATAACCACCAGCATGTTAGCAGCATTCTCTTATTAATTCTGATGGGATCATTATGCTGAAATGGAATGTTCCGAAAACAAGATTGATGATTGATTGACAGATGATTTGCCCACATGATTATTACACTGTTAAGGTTTTAAGTGAGTTTGTTCTGTTTTGGGTTTCTAGCTTGAGAGAAGCTGGAAATATGACCACATGTTGAAGTTAAAATTCAGAAGTTACAGTTTGTGAGCATATGAGAAGAAGACTGTAATGAGCCCTCAATTTATATATATGAACAAAAAATTGGATAGAAGACTGTAATGAGCCCTCAATTTATATACATTAACGAAAAATTACATCCAATCTACTAAGATTATTTGTTGCCTTCTAAGCTTACAAACTTAAAAGTGGTTCATTTCCAGTGTAGGAAAATTGCGCCACATTTAAATAAATAATCAAGAATTAACTAATCCAGACAAACTTTTTGAGTCTGGGAGAAAAATGTCACTGTCAAGATGTTTGGATTTCCATTTATTTATTACAAGGCATTCCTTTCCTTTTGAAGCCGTGATCAAATTCCCACGACACACAAAACAAAATGCAAACGAAACAAGAAAAAAGAAAGATGTTCAAGAAAAACATTAGCATGTAATGAAGTTTAGCAGTTTGCTTATGTAAATTATTGTCTCCAAACGTACATTACAGAGTTGGAAATCCCAGTGGGCTGGCCACATAATTTTCTCTTTCTTTTGCTCTTTTTTACCCCTTTAATTCCGGGCAGAACAAACACTCGCAAGTTGGAGTTTCTGTTATCTTAACTTGTGCTTTTTCTCTTCCTTTTTTCCGTCCATCATTGAGCAATGGAAGGTGGGCTTCCCATGCTTAACTGCTTGCTGCAGCATACACTCAGAAGCCTCTGTGCATGTTCAGATTCTTCCACCCCTTCAAAGTGGGTTTATGCAGTCTTTTGGAGAATCCTTCCAAGAAATTATCCACCTCCAAAGTAAGCACCTTCTCTCTCTAAATATACATATCTGTATGTGTGTGTGAGAGAGAGAGAGAAACTGTAGCAAATGTCAATCAATAAAGGAACCCCTTTTGGCATCATGCTATTTTCACTGTTCTTGATTCTTGATTCAGTTGTTTCAAAGGTTGTGAGGTATTATCAGGGTTCAAAAATGTCCTTGGATCTTTTGCAGGTGGGATCATGGAGGAGGCATGCTTGATCGAGCTAAGGGAAACAAGAGGAACTGGTATATTTTCTTGAAAAGTAGGCTACTCTACGTCCCGGTTTTTACTTCCCATTTATCATTTGCACTTTTCATTTTGGTTCAGGATTCTTGTGTGGGAAGATGGCTTCTGTGACTTTTCTGAGTGTGAAAGAGCTGGAAATGGATATGGAAAGGGGATGTTTGGTGCTGATCTTTTCTTCAAAATGACCCACGAAGTCTACAGTTTTGGAGAAGGGTTAGGACTCTGGCTTTTCTTCTTGAATAATTGATAGACAGACAAGGATTCAAGAATACTAATACAAAGCTTTAATGTTTTCTTATAATGTCGTTTTCTTGGCAGATTGGTGGGAAAAGTTGCCTCAGATAACAGCCATAAATGGGTGTTTAGAGATAGCTCAACAGAGAATGATCCCAACTTTATTTCTTCATGGAATGTAACCATTGATCCTGTAAGAAAATATGACTTACTAGGAAAACGGGTCTCCTTTTTAAATAGTTTTCACTGCCTGATTTCTTGAAATTTTTGCCTGTTAACAGCAACCAAGAGCATGGGAAGCTCAGTTCAGTTCAGGCATTGAGGTTAGAAATAAAATGGCTGTCTGAAGATTTCTGCTTTGTTCTGTTACATCAATTTTTGAGATAGTTCCTATATATGGCAGACAATAGCAATTATATCAGTGAGAGAAGGTGCCATCCAACTAGGCTCATTTCATAAGGTAGAGTGTTGTACTAATATGCTCCTTTCTTCTCTATTTGTCCATGAATGTTTCCCGCAATCTGCAGAAACTTTGAACAAAGGTTGCTGATTGATACAGGTTGTTGAAGACCTCAACATGGTACTGAGCATAAAAAGAAAGTTCAGCTACATACAGAGCATACCGGGGATATACACCATACAGAGGCCGTACCTACCTGTCCAGAATCCTAACAACTTTAATCACGACAATCCCCATGGACTAATGCAAACGAACGGAGCATTGTCTGGATTTGATGATAAGCAACAAATGATAGGTTTGAAAAGGCAAAACTACGAGAAATCAGATGATTCACCTACTACGTCCATCTACTTAGGGTACAACGGCACACAGAGTGGCTATTCCGGAGCACTGCCATTGTGGTCTATTCCACCGCTTTTGCCCTCCATACCCTACAACCTTGGAGCATTTTTCTCCAAGATTCCTTCGGTTCCAGTACCATATTACGCTCCCGGAGTCATTGATCATGAAAACACATTGCTCAATAGCACAGATCATGAATACCGTGCGACATTTGATGAAATCCCGGCTGTTTATGTTAAGGTGGAAGAGACACCCTGTGTACAGGAAGAGGAAGGTGAAGAAGAAAAGCCAAGAACCTTGAACCAGTAACTGAGATTGAAAGATGGGTTGGTGGGTTTAGGATCAGAACCTCAAAATAGAGGAGTAGAGAAGTGTTGAAATTCTTGATTGATCAGGTTTGTAGCTTCATGGTTTGTAAGCAAGTGTTGATATTATGATAGAGTTATGATAATAAGAAGTGATTATTGCATCAAACCTTCTTATGCTATACATATAAAACAAAAAATGGAGATTTAGGAATTTGTCGTCCAACAAGAACACAAGGCATAAAACAGTTGCCCTTTGGATTTTGAGGGAAGCGTCATATAACTTGTTTTAAGCTTTAGATTTGATCTATCTGCCCATTTCCTCATTTGGAATATTTGGAAGGACAAAGGAAACAGAAAGTGAAATAAGCTTCTGAGTTGACACCCGTGATCCCTACCTAAATGTGATTCTCATGATCAAGAAAATTAAATTAAATGTAGAAGATATATCTAGAGTTTTAATTGTGACAAATTACATATGACTTGTATAAATCTCAGAAACAAAATTAAACATGCAGGAGTCATTGTTTCATCTCAATATTACTACAAGTGTGATGTGCAATTAGTGTAAAGCTGGGATTATGAGGACAATAAATTAGAAATACATAGTATTACATTATCGGATGCGTATTTTATGTGATTACGAAATGTATAAACTTGGGAGAAGCTTCCGCTTCCTTTGTGTGTATCAAGAATTTGGCATTGATGTCATTTTGGACATTTTTGTGGAGCATATGATAAAAGAAATTGAAATGAGGTATTCCAAATAGAAAAGGGTCTTCCCCATATATGAATCAAGTACAAATTGGAGTACAAACACAATTATGGATATGAGCTGCTTATTACCAAAGCAGCCACTTCTTAATCATAAAGAAAATGGAACTGTACAGGAACTAATCAGAAACTGTAGAACAAGGACCTGTTTCAGTTGTTCGGATTCAAAGGCAGAGAAACACAGACAATAAATCATGTACAAATCAGCTTCTTCTTAAAACCGACGATTTCACCTCAGCAGCAGATGAAGTTTCGGAAACACGGTACCTGAAAACATCATCTAGTTCCTCCCCCTATGATCTGAGTTCCAGGAACCTCCTCACCTGCCGGGTCAGACTTCAGAGAGTTTCTCAAGAGCTGCTCTTCCTGCCTTCTTTGCCAAACGTCCCAACTGGTTTGGCAAGAATGCGTTTCATTGCCTTCACTCCAAGCGGATTGTCCTTGCTCTGCACCACATTAACAATGTCATTTCATAAGCAAGAATGGAAAATGTACCTTGTAAAAACCATAGATAGGATTTAAGGTTACTCACAATTGAGCAAGTTCCAGACTGAATGTGGCACACGGGGTACTCATGCGGACAGCAACTGTAGTGGTCTTCGCAGCAAGTGGCACCCTCGAGTGGGCAGCATCCCCATGCAAAGCAGTAGCCAGAATATTCATAAACGCAGCAGCAGGTGGTGCTCTCAGGGCATTCGTAGTAGTCATCACAAACAGAGGGTGGTGTGACAGGAGATGGAGGAGACGGACCAGGGTTAGGAGGATTTGCGCCTGTCTTGGTTGGGTAAGAGGGCTCTACAGCAATTCCACATAGACCCGTTCTCACTTCCACATTACGCTGCATCCGAATGTAGCCCTTCTCCCCCCAACTTGAACCCCAGGAGTTCCTCACAATCCAATAGTCCTTACCGTTTTCGCTGCCATACCCAACAGCAGCCACCCCGTGGTCCAAGGAAGTTCCACACTTCCCTGTGAATATACCCTGTGGAGAATCGCAAATACAATAACAGATTCATAAGATACACTGACAAGAGGACTAACCAAGCGACTCGAAAACGAATTAAGTTCCACAACCACAGCAACATCAAACTTCCAGGAACACCAACACGTTATTGTGGCAGAAACTTACTGATTCATAGAGTTGGAAGTCCCTCCCACCGGCTTCAATGGCAACACTGACAGGTTGATTAGCAACCGCCTTCTGCAGTGCCTTTTCATTGTTCTCAGGTACGTCTTCGTAACCATCGATCGATACAACTTTAGCATTTTTCTGCATATTATAGCAGGGGAAATTGTTATATCCCATCTTTCGTTTTGATAAAACAAGTGTATTAAGAATTTCCAAGAAAGAAACCAAACAAACTAACCCTGAATTGGTCACATCTGCCATCCCTGGCTTTGTAAGGATAATCTTCCTCGGAATCAATGCCACCATTTTTGATAATGAACTCGAAAGCATAGTCCATGAGACCCCCATTGCACCCTTGATTATAGGAAGTATCACAATCCACCAGCTCTTGCTCGGAAAGTGAGGTCAAGTTCCCAGTAACTATCTGGTTTATACCTTCAACAGCAGCAATCGTAGAGAACGCCCAGCAACTCCCTTCAAAAGTTCAAATAATTCAGTAATACAATAATAATTAAGATTCTTGATTCCAACATTTCAGCAACACACCCGACATGGAGCCCGTATATAGTACAAGTAAAAAATCATGAAACCCCTGAATGTCAAGGAAATCACAAAATAATAAAGCAATCTTCGCATTTTTATTCAAGCCAAGCCGACACCAATGATGACATGGTATCAGGTATGACCCATTTTCAATTCTACTTTCCTGATTGAAACCCAGAATTATAACCGACTTTCTTTACCATAAAAAATAAATAAATAAATAAAAGGAAATCATCATTTAGCTAGGATCGATATCATTGTCAAGATTTTTTGAAGATACGCTAGAGCCAAAAACTCATCTGCCTAATTGTTACAATAGTTCAATGAGTTCACCTACTAATATAATAATTCAATACATATTATCAATAAAGGAAACTTATTATATATATACTGAATAGAGGGAACATTGTCGAGGCCTTTATTAAATGGGGTGGAGCCAATGTACCACAACACCCACAAAAACAAAGACTTTATGTATGATAAGTGGTGGTAGGTGGGCGCCACCAATGCTCTCTAAACAACAAATATCTTAAGCAGATAATTATAACAAGAGGAAATTTTAACAAATCACACGGATATTGTGTGTGTATTACATTTGTTGTATAATTAATATATAATTTATAAAAAGCGATATATTTGCTACGTAATTTATTTGATTTGAATACATATGATTTGAATAAGAATTTTTCTTATAAGCAAATTCTTCACCCCTAAATCTGCTCTCAAAATCAATAAAACAATTACCTCTAAATTTTCCATTTTCTTATTTTTGAGTAAACATAAGTGCTGGATATAACCAAACTCCAAGACTTGTTAAGTAATGGTAAAAACCAAACCTTTGACTAAACAATTGTAATATGAAGTTACCAACAAACATTAAACTTGCAAGAAATGGTCAAACAATTTCAATTTTTGTCTCAACAAGAAAAAGGGAAAAAAAAAAGATTATAAAAAGAAATTAGCGCTTTTTCTAAATCAGTTTCGCTGTCAATTTACACTTAATTATTGTGTGGAAAACGTCCATCTAATAGAGCACTAATAATATTTATTTGTCAACATGTCATTAATCAACACTTGGAGAAAGTGGCACCCCAATCATGTTCCATTTTAAATAATTAGAAGAACAATTTTTAGGTAAAGTAATCGCGAACCAGCTGTCATTTACCATAATAGCCGCACACCAATCAATGATGTTCCATTTATTATTTTAAATATAATATTTATAATAAAATGTAACGATAAAGTAGAAATAATATAGCCGTCAATCACATGAACATGAGATCGTCGTGAAATCGCTGTAATTAGCCCAAAATTTAAAGTCGTCGCAACTATAATTGTCAAAACAATATAAATGTATATTTGTACAGGTTCAAATAAAAATGAAAAAGGGAAGAAAAATGGTTACCGCAGCTGCCTTGATCTTTAACGGGAGCAACAGCGCCTTTGGCTCTCCAGTCGATGGAATCTGGCAAGCTCTCCCCGACCTTGGGCGCATAGCGATCGCTCTTCGTGCTGGTCAAGCGGCGTTTGCCGTCGGGTCTGGCGCCGAGAAACGTCTTCCGGTACTCCTCGTTGGTCAAATCGGCGAAGCGATTAAGACCGAGCTTGTATGTCCGGCCACCCAAGGCGTTCTGCTCGTCTATGTACCTCAAGTTATCCTTAAAAATCTCGAACCTCCTCTCTTTCTCGCCGAGAGCATTGTAGGACTTGCCGTGCTTCATCAGCCACGACTCGTACATGGACATGACCTCGTCGTGGGACCGCAGGCCCGGCCCGGCGAGGTGGTTGTTCTCGTCGTATGTTATGATGGACATATCGGAAGCCCATGATGTGGCGAGGAACAAAGAGAGAAAAAGAGACAGCGCAAACAAAGATGGAGAGTTTGTCGCCATGGTTCTGATTCTTTTGGGGTAAGAAGGAATGGAAAAAAGTGGGGTGGTAGAGGGAAACTATAAAGGCAGAATGGAGGGACACTATGGGAAATTAATAATGAATCGTTTCCCTTGATGTTTGGGATTCTTTTAGATGTTGTATTTTTAATACATGAATTTATGGGGTAATTATTAGTGAAAATAAAAGGAAGTGGGTGGGGTGGGGTGGGGGCATGTGGATGAGATGTGATAGGTTGAGACTGAAAATTGAGGCAGCCAAGTTGGAGCGGATTGAATTTTTTATTGTGAATTATATTTTATTTAACATATATACATATTATATATAAAAAAAATTATTAAATGAAATATATAATATTACTCTTATACATATAATATATGTAGGTTGAATGAAGTAGGAATTTGAAATACGATTTCCAACATATATCTAATCCTAAGTTGGAGGGGTGTGTTTGGTTTGGCCAACCAAAAAATGAAGAATGTAGAAAAATTCCATAAAGTTTGGGCAGAAATTTAGGAGGTGAAAAAGGGGTGTCCTGCGGTTTATCCCAACAAAATTACTGTCCGGTAAAAATTTTGGGTACTCTGCCCTACACATTTCTCAATTTTTCTTGGCGAAAATCTAGTGATTGCATGTGGCTTATACACTTATCCTTTTTTTGGGTTTTTACCATAAAAAATGTTTCCTACATTTTCGTGAGGATCTTGTTCTTGCTGGGGAGTAATTTTAGCCTAAAATTTTTGATGGGTGTATTGTATTTATTATGTAATTAATGTATAATTTTCTTTAAAATAAGACTTTTTTATTTGTGCAAGAAAAGTATTTGGAGTATAATTTAATGGAACGCCTTTGCGGATAATTTTTATTTATTTACTGCACATAATTGCGAATGGATATTTTATTTATACAAATTAATAAAGAAAGTATCACAAGTTACTCTATTTTGTAATTTAAATTTCAGATCTTGACTTACTTATTATTAGGATTCGAGATGATTCTCTTATTTTCTTAAATCATTCATATCTGGTCAAATAGTCATTATTACAATTAAAATTAAGAAATCAGATCAAACAAACCATCATAGGATATGAAAAAGATTATTTGTTAGATAAATTAACTAACTAAAAAACTAGAAAATCAGATGGCCACCTTTGCGCAAATTTGAAAAAATAAAATAAAATATGATTGAAGAGCAAGAATCGTTATTCTTTTTTTCTTTTTTACATTTTCCTGTTTTGAATATTTATTAAGTCAGGGGAGGAAAGTCGACCACGTTGTTAAACAAGTTACATTAGATTGATAAAATAAAGAAAAAAAATAATAAGTTATCAATTAATGTAAATTTTGAAAAAATAAATAAGTTAGTTATTTTGTATGAATGCATTTTTTATTTCACAAGAAATTGGTACGGCAAGGTTATGAACCGTCGTTTGTGAGTTGAAGGACTTTTCTTTTTATATTAGTATAGATAAAAGAAATATAAAAATACCAGAAAATCAATCAATTATATTAATTTATTATATTTACACAGTGTAATTTATATTATTTGATACATTCAAAATTTGGTTCATACTAAATCTGACTATTTTTCAGACAAACTTTTAAAATTTTTTGGTAGCTATTTAAAACGGCTGCGTCGCACTATCTCCTACTTCGCTATCATTGATGGCATAGTCGCCTTTTACTTTACTAACTTCTTTAACCGACTTTTTCCCCCAAGAGAAATAAATTCCTTCTTTTCATCAAAATAATACCCCATTTAACACTGTGATTAGTCAATCAACTACAATTTAATAATAAAAATTTAATTACTCATTAAAAAATAATTAATTAAAAAAATAAGTCAAGTACTTAAGATGTACGTTATTTGGTATATATATATATATATATATATTTGGATTGAGAAAATCTAATTTATTCGCGCAGGAAATGCGTGTTAATAAATTATGTATGGTAACATTTTTTTTTTCCAGATTTATAATGAAGTGTAGAAAGTTGCTATGGAAAGTGACAACTGGAGACTACGACAAATGCTGGCCTACTAATTTATTTTTAATTCAAAAAATTATTAAGAAAAGTTGCAAATAATTATAACAGTATTAAAATACGGGACAATTACATTTTTAAGAAAGGTTTATTTATATAAATTATTCATAATTTTTAAAAAATTATGTATACATTCATAAAAAATATCAATATTGTTTATACAAACTATCCTCGTTTTTAGAAAATTATACATATACCCTAAAAATATCAATATTATTACATAAATTATTCTTACTTTTTGACTGTAATGAATAATTTATATAATTATTTAAAATACAAAAAAAAATATAAATAAATCATAAATTAAGGAATACAAATATAATTATTCTTTAAAATAATAATCGTGGGTTTAGAGCAAGTTCAAGGTAGGTGAGGCCCATGACTACGAGGCAGCGGCCAAGCCCCTAACCCTAATTTTATTAAGCTCCCCCAAAACAACGCTGTTGATGTGGTTGGCTATTTGCACTGAAATCCATAGATTTCCTGCAATTTGCACCATGACCTCAGATACTTTTTTAATTTTTGGGTTGAGACCCTTCTACTCTCTCAATTATTTTTATTTTTATTGTTTCGAATGAATCAGTACAATGACATCATAAATTTCAGTTATTAATAATCAATAGACATGAATTATTAATATTAAATATATAATATAAGTGATTAATAATTCCTATTAGAATAGATTAAAAATTACCATTAAAATAGACTAATATTCGCATATTAGTGAAACTCGAAATCATAATTTTCTAGTCATATGGTCTCAACTTTGCTAATTAAATTAGGCGTGGTTGGCTCTACTCCCTCCATTTAACCATTAATTAAGTATAACATTAACTTGTATGCATGATGTATCAATTAATTGTTTGAGCTATTAACTTGTAGTTGCTTCTAATCTTTACACCATTTGCAATATTACGTGCACTTCATTGATAGTGACGTTTAATTAATAATTTGTAACAATACATAGAACCATCTATACTTAAAATTAGGACTCTCTATATTTTCACCAACTCATGCCTCAATAGATTAACCTATTTCTGTAAATCGATTGAGCAGTGCCAAAATTGAACTTTCAAATCAATTTTCGATATGATTTTTTATAAAAAAATTCATATCCAATTTGATTTATGTTTTGGTTATCAATTAACCAAATTGAATTGAATATTGAATTGTTTTTTCACACATATACACTTATATAAAATACCGTTTATACATACATATATATATATATATAAGTGAAAGAAGTGTCAGACCTGTTTGACACTTTTAAGGGCCCTAATCTCTTATAAAGTGTAAAAGACATAAACAATGAAGCATATATAGATGATTGAGTTTTTGTGTTGGATGTTTTATTCGTTTTAATTGCTTTTATGTATGTATATATATATATATATTGGAATTGTATTTGATTTTAATTTTAAATTGAAGTCTTGAGTTTAAGGATTTTTTTCCCCTAAAATTCCATTCATTTGATTATTAAATTGAATCAAATCAAAAATTTTAGTTATATATCAAATCAAAAAATTTAATTTGATCAACACATGATTTTAGCATACCAAATTTTGAGTTGAACAGATTTTGTATACGGTTGTACCGAACACGGACCCTATGAATATTCATCAACACATAAACGGTCCCAATAATGAGTGGACCTTAGTTCTTTTCTTATTCCTCACAACCATCAAACATAAGGCAACGTGTTCGTCTTTTTAAACACTAGTGGTTGTGGCATGTTATTCTTATGTATTATTATAAGTAAGATAAAATATAAATTAATACTTTACATTAAAAAAATAATTTATCAATTAATGTAAAATTTATAAAATTGAATAAATTGGTTATCTTATCAGTTAAAATGCAGTTTTTACTTCAAAAAAAATTAATGCGACAGTATTATTAACCACCATTTATGAGTGTAAATGATCTTTTTTTTTTATATATTAGTATAGATAAAATTTTGTCCTACTATAATATTTTTAGATCATTTTATCGTAATATTACTTTCCTGTCCAATTTAAAGGATGAATTGCTTTTCTATTTTCAATTTAATATATATATATATATATATATTAATATAAAAAGAGAAGTCATCTTTTACTTATAAATGATAATTTGTAACACAACTACATTACTTTTTTTGTGTTCCTAATACTAGAAGATATTATTATTATCTTTTTTTTGAGACATGTGATGTGTTAGTTTATATATTTATTTATCTATAAGGTATTTTAATGTATTAATAATTATTTATTATATGAAAGCATGAACTACATCTTATATCATTTGGTATTTAGACTATTATAAAAAAAAATTTTTTGATTGAAAAATTGAGATAATCATAAAATAATTTTTTTGTGATTTTTTAAGTTCTAAATTAAAATCGAATCAATAGTATGATGCAATTTTACTTTAAATTTAAAATTATAATTTAAAAAATGAATCATGAAACGATTCAATTCCAACGATTTTGGACAATTTTAAAATCTTTTATCACCCCTACCCCCCCCCCCCCACACACACACACAATGAACTCACTATCTTCATTTATGATTAATTACCATAAATAAACAGCATTTAAATCTTTGGTAGAAAACCAAATTGTATACTCTTGATGAGCTTCTCAAGCAAACAAGATAGAAAGCGAGAAATATAATATATATATTTTTTAATAAGTAATAGCATATTATTTAGTCATAGATGGAGTTGACAAAGACAATGTCTAATATGACAGCAACAGCTAATCACAGAAGATCCATCGATCTGACATTCGACGGCCAAATTTTAACAAAAGGTCACATCGCATAAACGTTCTTCACTTTTAAAAAAATCGTTAAAACGATTACACGAGATATTTTAATTCTGACAGAAGATACTCTTTGTTTTAATTAATGATGGTGATGCGACTTTAGGCTTCCTTGTATTAGCTTCTTATTAAGGTCAGAAATTTCGACCAAGTAGGCCACGTTCATGGATCTAAGCAACGGATTAGATTGAAATTAGTTGCGTCACTTTTTGTAATGTTCTACACGCATTCTCTGTTTCTGGCACAATGGACCAACTTCATACATTTTATTATCTAATCGATGCATTCATTATAATTTTAATCTCATTATGGGGAGAGTATGTGAAAAGATTCCATGTGCAATGGAAAATACCTAAGTTTTTAGTAGATGAATATGTTAGTTCAAATTGTTCTTGTCTGAAATTTGATAGTCTTATGAAAATAATATAAATCGGGCCAAATTGAATATTTTATACATACCAAATTTTTTCTGTACCAATTTGATTCGTTTGATTTATCGAATTATATACGCTCTATGATATATATATCTAAATGAATATGCACAACCACTGTACACGTCTATACAATAATTTAAATGAGGCGAGACTAATTAATAAATATTTCTCATATTCTTTATAATATATACATAATAAATCAACACACATCTAGACAATAGTGTTATTAAAGCAATAATTATATAAAGATTCACATTAAGTGCGTTGTTATCATAAAATTATAATATTTTTATCATAGCTTTAAAGCCTAGAATGCTTCTTCTTTTAATTTTCTAAATTTAAGTAGTAACAAAATGTCTTCCACAACACATTTTGCATGTTTCAGTTGTAGTTTACTAGCCAATTATTATAAAAAATATTGAGAAATTGAAACTCTAGAATTACGATATATTATTTTTTGTTAATTAATAATTAACTATCTTAATACTCTACACAATTGAATGTGACCATGTAGGCTAATTATCCAGGGGATGTTTTTTATTTTCATTCACGCCTTTTGGAAAGAGCCGCTAAATTAAGTTCTAGTTTAGGTGAAGGAAGTATGACCACCTTACCAATAGTTGAAACTCAATCAGGAGATGTTTCGGCTTATATTCCTACTAATGTAATTTCCATTACTGATGGGCAGATATTTTTATCTGCCGATCTATTCAATGCTGGAATCAGACCTGCTATTAATGTGGGTATCTCCATTTCCAGAGTAGGGTCTGCAACTCAAATTAAAGCCATGAAACAAGTAGCTGGTAAATTAAAATTGGAACTGGCGCAATTTGCAGAATTAGAAGCCGTAAAATATATACACCAAGATATAACAACTCAACAATTCTATTTATATCATTTATTGCATATGATGATTATACGGAGTCCAATTCTACGATATTATCAAGTTGGTTGCATATTAATACCAGTGATCATAATAAAACCAAAAACGAGCCAACACAACATATGAGTGAAGAAATTATAATATCTTAGTGCCAATGTCATTTGTGCAATTGTGGGAGGGGCAACTATTTTTAATATTTGTATTTCTCGTAATATTTATAATAGTTGATTGTGTTTTTTTAATTAATAAAATTTTAAAATTTAGTATGAATTATAATTAATAAAATATTTAAATTTATAATTATTAATTAAATAAATAAGTAAAGAATAATATAATAAAAATTTGAAAAAAAAAAAAAGTTGAAGTCGATGTGGCATTGACGACTTCTACCTAAATAATTAAAAAAAATTGCAAGTCATTATTGACAATGACGACTTGCATTAAATATGTTATACCCCTTAAAATTACATTATTTTTGTTAATTTTTTGTTTGAATTATTTAAATAAATAAGTCTAGTGGACGATGAGGTGATCATTATTATCTTTACTCTTATTGATTTTTTTTGTAAAAAAAAAAAAGAAAATTGAGGATGGATAAAATAAATAATCTATAGAAAATATTAGTTCATAAAAATATTTTTAAAAATTTCTAAAAATAATATAAAATTATAATTTATAATTCAAAAAAATATTTTGATCAGTTCACCACAAAAATTGAATAAAAGTTAAATGAGGCTAATGAAAAAGGCTCGTTATTAGACGGATGTTAAAATCAGGAGGTATTACTTTAAAATTTATCAAACAACGATAAAATATTTATAATTATATCAAATCTAAAAAGAAGTGACTATAACTTCTCCTATAATTTATTTACATCACAAAAATAAAAGTTATTGCGGAGTTCCCTGTAGTCTTCACATATGACAAACGAGCATCTTAATTTTTTCAGAGTAAGCTTACTTTGCAAATTAAAGCAAACCTGTGGTCTTAGGGTCAAACAACAATTCTTGAAGATGCAATGCTTAAGAGTTAAGATAACCCACATGTGACTTTCGTCCTAATTAACATCTTAGAAAGACAATTATGCCCCTGCATGGTCCTTTTCAAATATAGATTTTCTTTTATTTATTTATTCTTCAACTTGAAGTGAACAAAAAATCAAGGAGAAGATTCCAAGGACAGTGTGTGTGTGTGTGTGTTCAGACACAAGTGGATCTCCAGTTTCCAAATTTTATAAAAATAAATAAATTGAGATCTCTTTTCTTTTCTTATATATATTATCCAATAATAATATATAAATATTGCAGTAATGAGAGGAAGTGTGGCAGGCAACTTGATGATCTTCTTCTTATCAGCTCTGGATTCTCATCACTTGAAGGTGTTTGTGAGGCTGTGGCCATACGCATTTCAACCTTTCTCTAGCTGTCAAAACATTGAAATTTTATTAAAATATATTATCTTTTTGGGAAGGAAAGAAAAAATAAAAATATATAAACTGCATAGATGAGGTAGGCATAGGAAGTAACAGTTGTTTCGATTCAATTTTCAAGTTATTTGCTGGAGCTACTAGCTATCTTCTTAATTGTGAGAAATTGACCGCTATTAGTTATTTTTTTCACTAATATTGATTGTTCACCTTGGTAACTGCATTCTCACCAATAGGGTAGTATCATAATTAGTCTTTATTGGATCAATCATAATGTGATGGCATAACATGCTCGTATAAAATAGTGAGTTTTATATTGAATATGTCATAACACATGCTCGTATAAAATAGTGAGTTTTATATTTTCAATGAGGTTCCAATCCATAATATTCAATTGAAAAATTGCAGAATTTGACGATGAAATATAATGTTTTATTACTTAATCTTTTGTTTATCTTTATGACTCCAAATAGTGAGTAAGATCATAGTCTACTTGATAAAATCGAGCACTGAATCCTCGGGCTCAAAGGAAATAAGCCTAAAATTCAAAAATATTGTTAGAGGTGATGGATTTGCTTGAGCAATTAATATAGGACTATTTGGAGGTATCTCCTATTATACGATCGACACCTTAAGGCTCTCAAATTATGCCACGTATTTAACCTAAATTTTAAGATCCTCATCAAATCAAAAATCGACCCGACCTGCATAAACATATAGGCTTTGTTTGGATTTGTTACTTTGCATTTTTCGAGACAAGATAAAACACACCCAATGTTTGTTTTTGTGTTTTTACACATTCTCTGCGTATTTTTTGTTTTTCAACTTTCTATATATAATATATATACATAATATAAAACAGACATGATTTAACAATAAATAGTAATTTTTATCTTCCAAAAGTACAACATTAAACATAAAATATTTATATATATAAATATATAATTTGACAATGAATTAGTGATTTTTGTCTCCCAAATCCCAACATCAAACCTACACCACTTATTTTAAAATATTTTAAATTTTCCCAAAATACAAATTCAAACATATCATCTATTTTTAACACACACTCACTTATCTCTATTTTTCTCTCTCTATTTTCAAAACACAAAACAAAATAACTAAAACACAAATACAAACATAATGATAGAAATCCTAACCCTCATTTGAGACTTTTTCACTAATTGAGGACAAGGAGGGTATTTTACCCTGTCATATCATTACTGATTCAACATATACAGATACGGACATAGTACGTAAGCATGGTTTTGTCTATGAGGAGACAGGACGAGCGAAGTAGTTAAAATAGATGGGGGGACTGACCCAAGTTCAGACGGAGAGTAATGCCCCTTCTTACATCCAGTACTTGTCCGCCCAAGTCCTTTTCGGATTGATTTAACAAATTTAGATTTACAGTCTTTTTCGGAAAGTTTGTTTGGGTACTTACCAATTTTAGCGACAATTTTTAGTAAGTCAACCAAAAAAACAAAAAAAAAACACTAATGTTTTAAAAAATGCGAATAAATTAAAATTTAAGTATTTGACAAAAACAAAAAAATCAAGTCAAGTATTTATTTCTTTCTATTATACAAGAAGAAATTATAACTAAATTCGTCATGGTAAAAAATAAAAATGATGATAAATAATACTTAATTATTGATAGGTAAGGGCTATTTGTTATTATTTCAACAGGCGAGACGAAAATAATAACTATAGTTAAAATAATATCAAATGATTTGGCCATGGTTAAGAACTATAATAATATATTTTTCTTATAGGTAAAAATCAAAATAAATATTAATGGTTAAAAATTAAATTTTTGCATCGAATGTTTTTAACAGCAGTTGACAGGATTAATTCACTATAATTTTCAACCCTTAATTATTTAATAATAAAGGAAATCTTCTATTTTTTAAATGGAACTTTTTACTTTGATTATCAATACTAATACAGAACAAAGACTTATTTTCACTCACAAACGATAGTTTATAAATTGCAACATTAATTTTTTTATTGTGTTGCAAATATTTTTAAATTAATTTTATTTTTTTAATAAAATATTATGTATTAATTATTTATAAAATAAATAATTATTTATTATATTCAGCGCGACTGGTAGCGGGAAAACAAGAAAGGAACAGCCGAAAGAAACGTGGGTGGGCCGCGGAACATGTCAATTTTGATGGGTTGATTTGTTTAGGGGTAGCCCACCCAGCAGCATTAGTCCATTGGTTTTTAAATGGATCCTCAAATAATGAGTAAACAAGTAGAGTGTGAAAATGATGATGGCGAAATCCAAAATCAAGAAAGAGAATTTTCTGATTTTGATCTATAATGAATACTAAATAATCTAAGTAGAGGAATTAATAGTAAATAATTTTAAGGAGGAAGTTGAGCCCGGCCCAAAAACAGACGACCAAGGCCTGGGCCTTGCCCACCTATTCTCTCACTAATAAACTACGCCTCTTGCCCCAATCAACTCATATTTACATTTCCTTTAATTTGTGTCTATAATTTTTTGTTTTGATATATATATATATATATATATATATTCTATACTAATCTATATCTATACTATATAATAAAAAAATATTTTTTTTATCTCACAAATGGCGATTGTGACATCACAAATCAATTTTATTATTATGCCAATAATATCCCTAAGTTGATTTTTTTTTGTTGCTTTCTTTCTTTCTGCTTTTTAGAAATATGATGTGTTAGTTTATATATAAGTTTTCTTATTCATAATATATTTTAAAATATAAAATATTATTTACTAATATAATTTTAATAAAACATGACCAAATTTATTCTTCATTGTTTCTGAAAAGTAACCATATACATTAAAAATGTATTTGTTACATTATAAAATAAAAAATTCATAATGTATACAAAATACTATATTCTTCAAAATAAATCATGAGATAAATAGTTGTGTAATTAATTTTTTTCATAAATTATTTGTAGAAAATTGAATTTTGAATATTTTTAACCGTAATAATAATAGTTATTTGTTTATATTAATCTTACATAATAGTTTATTATAAATTATTATTAAATATTGATATTTGATGTGTTCATTAAAATTATAATATAATTGTATACTTTTTTATTTTATTTTTTTTTAAAAACTTTGCATGATCACATGGAATTACAAGTTTTGACTATTTTTATAAAATTCTTCACTTTCCTTCTATTCCTTATTAATTTAAAAAATATTAATATAAATATATTTGGAAAAATTTATTTCTCATAAGAAATATGAAGAAATAGAAATGTAAAATTAGTTGGTGGTATATAGTCAACTTGATCGACGACAATAAGTTTAATAAAAGTCAATACACTTAATAAAATACAACCCATATTCAAATGAATGATTTATACGAATATCTTTCATCAATTTTAAAATATAATTAAGAATGACATACATTACAAAAAATATAATATTTAATTATGGCTAATTACCATAGTTAAAAATAGATACTCGTAGCAAATAGTCATTGATCACAACTATGCAGTGGTTGTTGGTCGTGGTATATACGAGGGTAGCTAAAACATTTTCTATGATTAAAAGCCATGGCAAATAACTTTTTTTTTAGTAAAAAATCTATATTGATTTTATTTAACCATGATAAAAAAAAATTATTTACCATGATATGTTATAGTAATATTTTTTCCTAGTATCATGAATGACTATTTTACCCATAATTTAGGAAATTAAACATAAAAAATCCATTTAAGACCCATTAGAACTCATATAAAATTCATAATCTATTTAAATTTATTTAAATAAAATTATAATGGATTCACGAAATATTAACCCAGCCCAATCCAAAATTAGGTGGATTGAATTGGAACTATAGGTTTCCACCCATATTACAACCACATATATAATTCAATATGTTTACCTTATTGTCCTTTTATGCGCTTAAAAAAATCACAAAATTATCGTGACCCTTAAATAAAAAAAGAGAAAGAAAAAAAAAAAAAGTATTACAACAACTTCTAGAAATATAAGATTGAGTCTTAGAAAAGGAATTGTGTTGAAGAATAAAAAAGTCAAATAAAAGGAATAAAAGAGCAAATGTATGAGTCTTGCATGCAGTATACTTAGTTGAATTGAAAATTGGGATGAAGAGTCAACAAAGATCATCTCATGCTCAGTCGTAACAGAAAAGCATTAGGATACACACATAAACACGCATCATGCATCTTGTTTTTTTCTCTTCATTCTTCCTAGTCAAGACAAGTACCAGAAAGCATCAACATAATGTTCCCAATGTTGCAGTGTAATCAAGGCAACCAAACTCTTCTTCAACACCCACATAATTTTCCACTTTCTCTTTCTCATACAAACTAACAATGTTTCCCTTATTTTGGGGGATCTTTTTGGTAATTTATATATATATATATATATATATATATATTACGTTGTATTTGGATTGATTTTTTTTGAAGAAATTATCATTTTCTTCTTTAAATCTGAACGTGGTTATAAAATCGGAACGTGTTTCAGTAATTCATTTATTATAAAATAATTATAAACATTCAGAATTCGCTTTAAGACGAAGAAGAAATTGGTTCAAACTTATATAATTTTTCAAACTTTTGCTATAACATTCGGACGCCGTTGATTTTATTTGTTGAATTTGAGAATCTAAACAACGAGAGTAGTTTTTAAAGTATCGTATATTAAATATTATCCGAATATATTTATTTGTCAAGAAAATGGTTAAACAAATGTCAAGAATAAAACTAAGTCAAACTTCCTAACCTAAAAAGTACATATAGTGCTTCCCACTAAGGTTGCTTTAAGTTACAAAAACACTAATGAATTAATCACCTTGTTTTCTTCAAAATTATTCTCTTTTATGTTTTAATATTATGGAACTTGATCCTAGAAATCCAATTCCAAATTCCTCTACACATAACTAATGTTTGAAACTTTCCAATTTCTATGTTGAAATTTTCAAATATTCATCCAAATTCAGCCTAACCTAAATTCGTATCATGATGACACTATTAACAAACAAACTTCCTAAAGAGACAGTCTACTAATTTGAACTTCAAAATCTCTTTATAAAAATTTGGGGTTTAAACTTTGGATGTGTACATGAGTGGATGCGTGCATGGCAAAAAGATGTAAATTACAACCACCTTCTATTGATGTTTGATATAATTAAAAATGCACAATCATTATTTAAAAAATTACAAATACTCTATAATTTTAACATCATCTAACCATGAGTCTATTTTGTTAGTCTTACTTAAATTTATATCTATTTTTTTATGATAATTAACAAAAATATTAAAAGTATTTATAATAATATTTAATTTAAAAGGGAAGATGGTTATTTTGTTAAAACAGAAAAACAAAAGACTAGTAAGAAACAACGACTAGGAATGCATTAGGTATGATTGATGAATACACGTCATAAATAATGAAAGAGGGCAAACAACACATACATATTGTGGTTGATGGAAGTAAGTCAAAAGAACCTCAAATTGTGAGAACAAAACGAAAAGTCATTCTCTTCAAAGAAGAGAATCCCATGTGAACCCACCCCCCCATCTCCCTTTGTACCTTTGTGCCTTCAATTTCAAACTTTGAAAAACATACACGTTAATTAAAAAAACAAAAAAAAAAAGAGTTTGAAATTAAAAAAGAAAAGCAACCGGTTACCGGTAAAGCCAAAGGAAGTGGGACCAAACTCCTCAACCCCCCAAATGGACTTTTGTATTTAAAGCTGTTAAAAGGTCAACTCTACCTCACTGGCACCAACCTAACTTCCCCATTTTACCCTTTCTCTAATCCAACGGCTAATTACAACCCTTTTGACTTTTGTACCCCATCATCATCAATTCCACCACCGGTTTACCCGTTAACCCGTCCCCACCACCATAAATTAAAGTTGGTCAATACGTTGCTCAGTTCTTTTCCTCTCTCTTACATGTGTACGTGCCGCGATATCATTGGCTATTGCCTTTGACGGCAAGCAGGTCAGAATCGACAATACAAATACATTAAAGATAGAGAAAGAGCATCGTCAATTTGACACACTCTCTCTCTCTCTCTCTCTCTGCCTTCTTATTTTATACCATCTCTCCTCCTTTCAGCTTCCCCTTTTCTCAACTCTCTCTCTCTCTCTCTCTCTTGTTGGATGGTCTGTGAAAAATGGCTGTAGAGTTGATGCCGGGCTATAGTTTTACGTCTAAAATGGAAGAGAACGCCGCCCAAGAAGCGGCTGCCGCCGGCCTTCAGAGTGTCGAGAAGCTTATCAGATTACTCTCTCACACCCATCAACAAAATTTCTCAGAACAATCATCCCCTAAACTTGACCCAGTCACCACAGCCGATTACCAGGCGGTGGCCGATGTCGCCGTCAACAAATTCAAGAAGTTTATTTCTCTACTTGACCGCACCCCGCGTACCGGCCACGCCCGCTTCCGCCGCGGCCCGGTTTCCAATTCCACTCCGCCACAGCAGAAGATCGAATCAGCTGGTCCTTCAACCCAACCTCCAAAAACCGAGGATAGTGCTACTGCTCCCGGTTCAAGAATTTATTGCCCCACGCCAGTCCAGCGGCTGCCGCCGCTGCCGGTGCCCCACCACCACCAACAGCTGGTGAAAAACGGGTCCCTCGAACGGAAGGAGTCATCAACCACCATAAACTTCGCCTCGCCGGCGACTTCTTTCTTGTCTTCGTTGACCGGGGACACGGAGAGCCTGCAGCCATCGATGTCGTCGGGTTTTCAGATCACGAATCTCTCTCAGGTTTCCTCCGCCGGCCGACCACCTCTGTCCACGTCGTCGTTCAAGAGGAAGTGCAGCTCCATGGATGACGCCACCGCCAAGTGTGGCAGCGGGTCGTCCCGTTGCCATTGTCCCAAGAAAAGGTACGGAAAACAAAAAGTCAACTCCAAGAAAGCGTAAGATGAAATCATGTCGTACTTAGGAAAAAGGATAGAAAAATATGAACACATAATTACAATCTTAATTAATCCAAATCAAGAATTAATCATCTAATGATCTTACGTTTTGATTGTAATTAATAGGAAATCAAGGTTGAAGAGAGTAGTAAGAGTTCCAGCTATAAGCATGAAGATGGCTGACATTCCACCTGATGACTACTCTTGGAGAAAGTATGGTCAGAAGCCCATCAAGGGTTCCCCTCATCCTAGGTAACCTCCTCTCTTAATTACCTTTACTTAATTTAATTCTCCACTAAATTCTTAATCTGCAATTTAAGCAACCTTAAATCATTTAAGATTAATTCGACAATGTCAATATTTCTACTAAAATCATGAAAATATCATTTTTAAAATTCCTTCCCTTGACTTTAGAAAGTATTAATAATCACTCAATACATCCCAAGGAATTGATAATGATGAATAATTAATTAAATGATCAATTTTTCAACTCGTAGTAATAATTTATAATTAACTAAATACTATAATTGAAATACATAAATATTCACATATTAATGAAATTTAAACCATGATATTATATTCATACTGTGAAGAACGCATATTTTATTTCATTCTGCAAAATAATTTAATTGATTAAATTAAAGAATTGTTGGGCGGAAAAAAGTTGGTAATGAGTCCAAATTGAAAATTATGAAATCTACATCATATGTTTGTCCAAAATTGAATTTCATAACGTTTTGCTTATAAATCTACATCAGGGGATATTACAAATGCAGCAGCGTGAGAGGGTGCCCGGCCCGAAAGCACGTGGAGAGGGCATTGGACGACCCGACAATGCTAATCGTGACCTATGAAGGAGAACACAATCACGCCCTTTCCAGTACAGAAGCGCCTGCACTGGTTCTTGAATCATCTTGATCCCATCGATAGAAACAAAACCCCCACCCGAGTCCCATCACGCCCAACGGCCTAGATTCTGCCCCCACCCCACAAGAAATGGAACAAGTTCGATCACCGCCGTCCAACGCGTGGAGAGATGGTCAACCCCCTTTATCAACTCCCAAGACAAAAACATAAATGTGGGGTCCCATTTTGTTTGTTTTTGTGACTCTTTTTTCTTCTTTATGTTTTTTCTTTAATCACAGCCGTTGAAAAACCTTTGATTCTCTCTGTGGAAAAAGAGTGAAAAAGGAAAGAAAAAAGAGAGCGGATTGTGTGGGTTTGGTGGGAAGGGAATTGAATCATCCAAGTGCTGGATTTTCTTCTTTCTTCTTCTTCCAAATTGACATATAATATATATATATATATTTATACTCTTCTATCAATAATCAAATCCTTGATAATTAAATTTGATTGAAAAAAATACAAGATGATCTCTAAATTTTACGATGTTGGCTGTAAATACATCATAATGTTACATCTGTATTTAATTTTAAAAAACTTATTATAGAATACTTATAATTAAAAATAAAGTATGGAATATGCCACTACCACCCGTGTTAATGTATGGAAAACATATAAATTGTTGTTGGTGTTGATGATGAAGAATCTCATTGTGTTGCATTTGTTAAAGTTTAGTGGGTTGTTTAGCATAAATGCCAACTTTTACTTGTTCCAATGAAAATGTTTTAAAAATAGTTAGTCAATGGGAGAAAAAGAGTAAAGAAATGGGGTGTTGTTTAATGGGAACGTGACGTGTATGGGACGGGACGGTTGACAAATTGGACCATTATTTTGGAGTGATGATGAAATTTGAATTGGACTTTCTTGGGAGATTAATGTTATTTAATACTATGCATTAAGTTTTGATTGTCGGAGTTGGTCATGGTTCATCCCCCACCTCAACTCTCTCTCTCTCTCTCTATATATATATATATATATTCTTTATATGTAATTATGTGTGTGTATATGACACACGTAGCAATTTGAATTACAACAAATTAGATCTTGATTTCTTTTAATTGATTTTTGAGAAAATTGATTTAAATGATGTCTAGATAGATTTATAAATTCTTTAAATATTTTATAAGATGTTAAAAAAATTATGAGATGTTGCATTTGATATGTATATATACATATATTATAATGAGTAAGAAATTAGAGTTTATAAGCTGAAAAAAATACGGAGTTTTTAAGTGTTTAGTTAAATTTATTTTAAACATCTTATAAACTCATATATCTTATAAGATGTCTTAAAAGTTTAAAGATATTGAATTTTATTTAATTAAAAATAAGTTATTAAAGTGTATCAAAACTTATAAGGTTTAGAGTGTTTGGCATTAAGTTCTCTATATTATAATGATGATCGAAAAATCCATAAATGTATTATAATTCAAAATCATATAAATAAATAATTTTGCTTAACGTTAAACATATGAACAGTAATAGCAAAATACTAACAAAATTACGAGCGTATTTTTATTTATTGGATGTTAATTAGATTAAAGAGATTATAAGAAATTTTAAAAAGAAATGGGCGAAAAATTGACTTTTTTAAATGAACATCTTATTTTAAACTCATTAGAAAGAATTTACCAAACAATTTTTAAGAGTTTATAAACTCTCAAACACTTATAAATATGTTCCAAAAAGCTTATAAGCTCAATCAAACAACCTCTAAATTAGACTTTAATAGCTCCTTCGATTCTAATTATCTTTATTATAGAACTTCTAACATCTTATAAATTTCAAAGCTTTATTTTATTTAAATACTTCAAAATTTTATTTTTGAAATAAAATTTACCATCTTACTATAAACATTAAAAATATCTTATATGAGTATATAATTTTTCAATAAATTCAACCAAACACCTTTTTAAATAAACTAATTGTAATTCTAACAATCGAGCGTGGAAAACACACGCACACAAACTGGACGACGGATTCCACTCCACCGCAGGCATGACCACACGATTATAGTATGTATATGACTATTTACAAATAAGGATAGATAATTGAGATGATAAAAAGGACAAGGGATGTTGGGTTGGATGAGTTTGTGGAGATGTAGGGTTGACGCCACTCAGCGCAAAAGGCGCAGGTGGGAGGAAGTGGGGGATGGATGCAGGATATCCCAACTCTAAAATCACAAGGAACTAGATTGTGTGTTGTTTCATCACACTGCACTGCAATATCACACACACACACTATATATATATATATATATATATATATACTTTTATTTTATTCTCATTTTTTTCCTCTATCTAATAATTTTAAATTGGGAAAGATTAATATTGGTTGGTTGCTTGTTGTGTATATAGTTTAATTTAGTTATGACCCTCCACATTATTATTATAGTGTAAAGTCCAGTAGATGTTGCAGCTGTCTCACATGGGGCCAAGGGTGAGGAAGATGATATTTTTCTTTCTTTTTTATTTATAAATTTCTAATGTGGTCAAAATTTGGCAATGCCTCTTTTTAGTGGTATCCTATGCCATTTTTGCTTCTATTTGTGCTTGTCTTGCTTCCAAATGAATTTTATATATAATGAGGTTCGGGATAAATCTATTTTTCGTCATTAATGCGATTTTGGTTCTAAAATAATTTAAGATTATAATTTTGGTCATCAAACTTTAATTTTTCTAAATACTTTTAGTCCTTCAATTAAATTTAACAAAATTTTCATTGAAAGTGGAAAAAATTGCTATTTTCCTCCCATTTTGTGGCGTTTTTCAAGTTTTAATCTAATGCATCAATTTTTCTATTTTTTTTAAAATTTCAAAAGAGAATAATTAAAAAAAATAAATTTAAGGAACAAATTTTCTAAATAATCTTAACAAAAACATGTCAATAATAGGATTGAGCAATAAATTTTAGAAAATTTATTGTTTAAACTTATTTTTTTTAGTTTATTCTCTTTTGAAGTTTGAAAAAATATAAAAAAAATAGATGAATTAGATTATAACTTGAAAAAACACCACAAAATGGGAGAAAAATAGTAATTTTTTCCACTTTAAATGGAATTTCCCTTGCGTTTAATGGAAAGACCAAATGTACAAAACAAAGTTAAAGTTTGAAAATCAAAATTACAATTTTAAATTATTTAAGGACCAAAATTATATTAATAATTATATTTGAAAATAAAAAATACATTTATCCCAATGAGGTTCGAGTACAAGAAAAAGATTTCTTGCTAAATAGATTAATCCCATGGATATAAACATAATAAAACCTTATACTATTGCCGCAAACCCTACGACTGCGATGAAGTTATCTTCCTCTCTTTTGAAATTGATGTGCCCAAATTATAGTATTGCAATTTTGTTGTGGAAAGAAAGAAAAATTATATTTAAATGACTGCAAAACCCCTACATCATTCATTGGTTGGGGAATGTTTGTTTTAGCACATGTATATTTATGGACCTTATTTTATTTGTAGTTTTAAATTTATACAAAATTGCACCCAAAAAGCTGCATTAATGATAGGGATAAAGATATAGAAATTACTATTCATTTGGAAAATTATATATAGTATTTTTTATGTTTTAAACTGATTTATTTATTGATAAAATTTTACTAAATTTGTTTATATTAGTAAAAAAGTTGAATGGAATTTATATTTAACCTTAATTGACTTATTAATGACTTATTTTAAAAAATAAATCTTTTATGACTACACTACCCTCATAAGAGTGAAGATATACCTCCTCACATATATTAACATGCGGAGATGTATAAGACAACTTGACAAAAAGAAAGATTTTTTATTTCGTCTGCAATAAGTCTGTACTAATTAATCAATTGAGGATAAATATGGATTTTCATTCAAATATTTGCTTATGTCTGCAAATTCCATTAATTTTTCTAATGAATGAATCTATTTGTCGGATAAAAATAAATAATGAAAGTACTAAATATAACTTTTCAAACCACATGATATTTACATATAATTAAATTAAAAATTCCGGGGAGGATGGCGTAATTAACCCCAATGCTTAATGATAAAAAGTGTATATATAGTTTTGTCTTACCATATATTTCATCAATGTTCTATATTTTTTTCTTTAATAAATTGTGATTGATTTATTATAGAGAAGTGGAGTAATAAAAAATAAAACAGAAAAAAGTCACGTTTCTTTATTAATTTTTTGTGGGTTTTTAAATGTAAACTGAAGAACAACTAATAAGGTTTGAACATTCAATTTTAGAATAGAATTAATGTATAGGTGCCATCATTAGAAATAATAATTCAGCAGATTTGTACTTAATTTTCAACGGAAAGTAGCGGAAAAATATAATAATAGGGCTAATTAGAAAAATGTATATAAACTAAAGTCAAATTAGGAAGCTTCTGCTGTATTGTGGTGCCATTTCTTTTATTACTTAGACGAATAATGGCCTGCAACCGCAACCCGTCCCACAAATTTAAGTCAATCCTATTTTAACCAGTTTTATTTGGTGTGGGTTTATTATACAATATTTAATTAAATTGATATATTTGCTCAATTGCTAAATTTATTAAAATAATAATGTAATTATATAATCATTGCTGCTATAAAAAATAAAAATTAAAACACTAGCCATATTAATTTGCTAAGTTTAGGACTAATATGCCCCTGGAAGATTCTAAAAATATGCTTATTGCCTCCCATTGACTTGATTAAATAATTCTTATTCTTGTTTTAGGAATTTCTTTAAACAAGATTAATTCATCTCATTTTCTTAAGATGGTGATTTAATCTATTTTTTTTTCTGAATGAAGTTTTAATATTTCAAGAAGTCAACAGCCCGCTAATGTGATTTTTAATATGGTATTTTTATCTATTTTCAATGAAATTTAATATTTCCAGAAGTCTACGGCCGGCTAATATGATTATTATACTTCGCATTTCTTAGAGAAAGTTTTCTCTTTCCAAGTTTGTATTTTAAGGTAAGATAGGATTAAATGAGCAAACGGAGGATTGATTAACGGGATTTTCCATATATGTCGTAATTTTAAAGGATCGATGTTTCTTTCCTAATTTCTCCTTTAGACGACTGTTAGAATTTCGGTTTATGTCATTCTTACTTGAGAATTTGATTTCATAAAGAATTTTTATTCAAATTAAATTTAATTGAATCAAACTAATCATATAATTATATTTGTAATATAATTTTTTATTTTTTTTAGATTGTATATCAAGTTAATTATAATGTTGTGAATATTGTGTGATTTGTGTTTATAATCATATCTTAAAATAACTTCATATATAAAAGATCATTATATATTTCATCACAATTACATTAAGTAAAGAAATAAATAAAATTAACTTAGAAATTTAAAAAGCTGAATTGATGGGGAGTCCCGACACTTGTCGCTGTTCTAAAGTAATTATTACCTCCTTACATGCAGATTTTAATGGCTGACCATGACTCCATGATAAAACTCTATAAACTCTCAGTAGTATCTCATCATATTGCACAACCACAAAGAAACTAGGAATCGGTCCATAGTCACGTTGCCAAGACTCAAAAATACTTGCGGGAGTATAAAATAATTATCAACTTCTTTCTTACAGATCACCTCAAATGACCTCTTTATATAGATGAAAAATTATGTAGAATATTGACCTATTAAAATATATTACAAATTGAGAATAAATTTGATTATAAATCACCATAAGCGGGTCATAAAATGAATATCAACAGTCATTAGTGAAAATTATGAAATAATTAAATGTTGAAAATAATATAAAATATTTTTTTAAAAAAAACTTATTTCAAACATATAATTATATTTATCATGTGATTAGTTCAAATTTGATCAAACATGATAAAATTTTTCTAAGTTTATGGGCTTCACTCATACGTGGGAAAAAAGAAACTATAAGCAATGATTATTAGGGCTAAGGCCTTGTGAGTTGTGGTTCTTGTCCATATTGGGTTGCTTTTGCACTATAAGTCAGACCAAGTGGCAGCTCAGTATGAAGTGGGGACCAAGCATTTATATTGTTCTCAATCTGGCCCAAAATGCTTTGGTTCATTTTCTACAATTTGAGCCCGGATTCCCTAATTTTTAAGCTGTCTTCTCAATTGGTTTTTTTTTTTTTTTAACCAATTTTATTCTTAGTAAAAATTTTAAGCACAATATTCGTGATGTTAATAGTAATTACATTATCAATTGTTGCACACCACATTTTAGAAGAGGTGAAACAATTTTTACTGAACTTGATTTGGCATATCCTGTTCATTACGTGCTAAATATAATAATATTTTCTTATGTGATACAAACAAAAAACAGTACTTGAGTCCAATCTGAGTGTAAAGTAATGAGATAAAGTAAAAGTATTTAAGAGAGTATAGACTGGCGAATTTGGGAGTGAAATAGGCCTGGATGAAAAAAAAAAAAAAATTCAAAAAATTATTTTATACCCAAATCCTATCCATTCCATTATATCAAACTGAATACCCATGGGTCTTATCTGATCAAGAACTAGTTTTTGGATAGGGTTAGATCCAAACCCAGTTTTTTTCCCCCTATAAATCATACTAATTAATTTATTTTTTTATTTTTTTCATAATTTAATTATTTAAAAGATGTACTTGATTAAAGTATTAAATAATAAATAATGTTATAGTATCTTAAATTTTTTAGATTTGTTCACTTGAATGTAAATCTTAAGGTATTCAATTCAGTTAACTGAACGAATTGAAAGTTTGGTTAATTCAAATTTCGATATGCCAAAATGGCGGATTGAATACCGAACCGAAATATTTGATTTGGTTCAATAAAACTTGAACTTATTTCAATTTTGTTCGGTTTTGGTACCGAATTAATAAAAAATAATAAAAAATTATAATATTAATATATTTGTAATAAATTATCAATAGTTAAGTATGTATTAAATAAAAAATTATTATTTTTTATTATAAATACTTATACTGAGATACTTAATATTTATATATTATTCTTATTATATTTTGATTATATTTATATATATTTTAAATTCATTATTCGATTAAGTTCAGTTTATCTGCATAAAAAATTAAAAACGAATTGAGTAATTGAAATCTAAAAAAATAACCAAAATCGAATCGAATGTTTTATTTAGTCGATTTTCGTTCGGTTAACCAAAAATTACATGCCCCTAGTAGATCAAATGATAAATAATTATAATCAATTGAATAAAAAAAAAATATTTTCTTTTTTTGGTACACAGACCAATTGGGTATTGATGGGTAGAGTCTCTACCCAAACCAATTCTATATTTTTTTTATGGGTCTAGGTTTAGGCTTGGGTTTACAAAATATTCAATGAGTTTGGATCTAGGTCTTTGAATTATGTTATGGGTTTGAGTATTGTCTTACCCTACCCATTGACACCCCTAGAGTGAAATTACATGTTTCTTATGTAGAAAAGAGAGAATCAAATTGAAGTTTAAAGGGTGAAACTCCAAGTAGGAAATTAAAATCATAATTCTAACTAAAGTTGGGGTTTTTTTGTTTGGGAAACTCTCAATTTATAGGTTACTCTCAGTAGAGGGTTCCTAGGATTTGATGGAGGGTTATCTTTTAATAGTTGGAGACCAGCGATTCTCGAGGGTGGTTTGAGTCCACAGCAGATAGTGGTATCTTCTACTGTTAAGAATGTCCTTCAGGTATTTACCATTACCGAAAAAAAGAATGTCCTTCAGGATTTTTAGCAAATTAGTTGAGTAGATACCTTTCCTCAATCGGATTTCAAGTTGAGACAAATGATCCTTATTTGATTTTGTGGGCTACGTGGATCCCAGTTAGACCACCCCGCCACGTGACATAAGTTTCTTTTTTGATTGGGATTCCAAGCCTCTAAGGTTTTTTTGTGAGTCTATGGGGCCGTTTTGGATTTGGGTCTCATTAGATATAAACTATTTAGGCTTTTTGATTAATTTACTTCCTAAACTCCATGGGAGCTCTATTCGTATTGAGCTTTCCGGGATCACCTTGGATCTTTATTAGAATTGGGCTTCCTAGGATATTATGTGCCTTTTAAGTGTTTTTGGATTTTGCATTTCCTTAAACTCTTGTAATCTCTCTTTCTCTCTTTTTTTCCTTTTTTTTTTTTTTTAAATCAGCCCTTTTGAAAGGACATTATTACATATTTTATTGAATTGCATGGTTAAATACAAAATAAAATTTTCCTCTAGAAACATTGATTGGCCCAAAGAAAAAAAAAAAAAAATCTCACTCAAGCATAATAGCAATAGTCGTGATTGGCCACTCTCACCCCAATTCCAACCAGAAACTATACTAAATTGAGCTAAGTGGCTACTCATAATGATTGATAAATTTATCCTCGGATGAATTCAGTGATTGGTGCATATTATAGATCTTTCCCTGAATAAATCACAAACTCTTCAATTTTCTCATCCCATTAACTTTAATGGAGTTAGGCGTCAACCACTAGAAAAAGCGTGAGAAACTACAATCATTCTTACAAGGGCCCTCTACACATATTTCATGTTTCACAGCCCATATTATTGAATTTCAGCACTATCTCAGCTGTAATAATTCACTCCTTGCTTTCTTCACATTGGTAATCAATCATAGTACTATTTCCACATTTTATAATTTAGCCTAGCTCTAGAAGATTATTAGTAAATAAAACAGAAATTCACGCTGATGATTTAACCACATCAAGATATAACTCACACACAGTTCTTGTCTTTTTTAATGGAAATTCAATTGTAATTTCACAATTGAAATTCGACTATGATCATCTCCATGGAGTGATTAGGAAGGTGAAGGAGCCAGTTCAGGACCTGATGCACCGAAAGTCGGAAGCCAACAGGGAACCTGTGAATACGTATCCATGTATGGACAATTCCTTGGACGCGCAAAGAACGCTGCGCATTCAGCCACTGATCTCTGAAATGGCTGCCCTGGAATGCAATTTTTCCTCACATCAAGCACCCCATTCTTGATCAACCTCATACAGGAAGGGCCAGCCTGCGTAAGATAGTTATCCGACAGAGATAAATTCATTAGATTTCTTAGCCCGCACAGCACATCCGGGACAGATCCGTACAGCAGGTTGCCAGCGAAGTTGAGAACCTCCAGCTTTTCCAAACACCCCAAGGAAAATGGCAATGGCCCCGTCAGGTTATTGTTCCCGGCGTCAAAAACCACCGCTTCTTTCAGGAGTCCCAGTTCGTATGGCAGGCAGCCGCTTAGCATGTTGTCGAGCAGCAAGATCTCTGATAAACCCGACAGGGCCTTGGCAATGCCACGTGGTATCGGCCCGAAGAATTTGTTGTTGGCTAAGGTGAGATACTCGACATGAGTTGCTCCTATGTCGTCAGGCAACCTGGTCATGAAATTGTTGTTGTTGAGAAAGAGGGCGTCGAGGTCCTTGGCGAATAGTTCTGGGGGGACGGAGCCGGAGAAGAAGTTGTAGCGTATGTCCAGGAATGACAGGCCTTCCATGGCTAAGATTGCAGTGGGAAAGGGCCCTGAGAACCTGTTGTTGCTGATATCCAGCTCGTATAGATAAGGGAGCTTGACGATGTTTCCAGGAATTGTACCGGCGAAGTTGTTGGAGTTAGCGTGGAAGAGGGCTAAATCAGGGAGCAGATCCAGGAACCCGACGAGGGTTGGTGAAGATAACTGGAAGCCGTTGAAATCAATGGAAGCAAGGGCAATGGCTGATTTGTTGTCAGGGGGGCTTTCGCAGTAAAAACCCTTGTATTTGCATATATCTGTGCCGATCCATGAGGAAGTTATGTTTAAGGGATCAGAGGTTATGAGATTCTTGAATCTCTGAATGACGGGATACACTATTTCCAGCCTTTGATCAGCGAAAATCAGCTGGTTTTGTAAGGGGGAGGCGACTGGTGGCAGAGTAACTTGTACTGATACAGCAGCTGCCGCGCCACCACCGGCGATGACTTTAAGTGGCCGTTGGCTTTTCACTAGAGTACTCTTGACGTCAACGGAAAGTAGAAGGATCATGCAGATCAGAACTTCCATTCTGATCAAACTATTTATACTCATTCTGCGATGGAGAAGCACTCTATTTATTCTTGCTGCAGCATGCATACTGTTAACTACTGTGGAATTAAGGTTTTTTTAGGTGATCCATAGAGGAATATGTAATTTTATTGCTATAATTCAAGGGGTTATATTTTTTTTATTGTTTACGGATTGATTTCACAACTTAGTTATGTAATTTTAAAATTTTGACAATTTAATTATTTTTCGACCAATTTGACGAGAAAATTTCATATGACTTGCAAATACCCGATTAAATTACAATTAATTATCTTTGATTTTTACAATATTTATTAGAGATAATTAAATTCATACCCCTTACTTATTGTCTTTTTACATAAACTATCGCTATATTTTGAAAAATTATAAAAACCACCCATGAGAGTATTTAAAATCCAAAAATATTCCTGTTAACTAGGTCAACTTTTAAAATAATTTTTCAAGGACAGAATTGATCTTAAGGATATTTATGTAATTATCATAAGACAGCAAGGGTAGCAAAGTAATATTTATGTAATATGACCCCATATTTATTTTTTAATTATTTATACCATTTTTAAATTTAAATTTAAATTATTTTATTAACTTTTTTTATTGAATCTCATTATAAAATGCACCTTGTAATAATTAAAGTGTTAAATTAATATACAAATAAAATTAGTTAATGGATTATAAATTTGAATTAAAAAATTACCACACTTATATAAACTATTTGAAATTATTAAAATTAAAAGATTAGTTATCCTCTATTTTTATTTATAACCAAGTTTTACTAAAATAAAAATTAAAACTAATTTATGTATTTTATATAAATTTTAATTATAATTAATAAAATAAACTAATTTTTTTATTAAAAATATATTTTAATAAAAAAAATTACTTTGACATCCCTTCCACCTTTTGATAATTACAGAAACGCCTCTAAGACAATTTTTTTAAAAGTTGACCTAGTCAACAGGGGGTATTTTTTGGTTTTAAAAACTACTATGGATAATTTATTTAATTTTTTTAAAAAATAGAAATAATTTATATAAAAAAGCAATAGTTGAGAGGCTATAAATATAATTATCCCTATTCATTAATAACTTTCAATATATGTAGCAGCCATTGGTACAGAGAGTGAACATGGAAAGCAATCATGAGAAAGATAACAATTGAATCATCACTTTTATAGTGCCAGACTTCATAATATGCAGTACTGTGCAGGTATAGTGTGGGTAGGCACTATTTTTAATAAGTGTATTTTGTTGATTATTTGCATGATTAGTGTAATGTAACCATTTATGAGGCAACCAAACTACATGCACTCCAAGTGTGAAAGTAATCCACCAAAATCTGAATCAGCTGTGGAAGACCTTTGCACCCATGTCTTGCACATTACTCTAATTTGATGAGAAAACATATCCATATTGCTCATGATAATCAATGCCACCTATAAACTGTCATTTAAAAGTTACATAATATTGGAGTAGTTAAGAAATTATACATAAGTTTACTTTTTTGATATATTATTTCTTTGTAGGAAAAAAATAATGTTGTTATGCATGGAACGAGTGGATTTCGTCATCCTACACAAGCCCATCTTTTCACCAAGTTTTCAGTTAATTCAATGGGCATATATAGTTATATTATTTAGTACTTGTTGGACCAAATTATTATTTTGATCAATTTGGATCTGAAAACTACCGAATAAGGTTTTGGGATTGGCACTGCTAATAAAATTCGAACTCGCAAATTTTTGCTTTAATGGGGCTCATTTTTTATGGGACGGATTCGGATTCAAAAATTAGAAATCGAAGCAGATAATAGATCCTAAAAATTAATACATCTCGAATTCGAAGCGATTAAGGTTTTTTTTTAAAAAAAGTTGTATGTAAATTATTAATGAGTAATTTACCTAATCCCTGATTCCCTACCCTTCCTTCCCTGTCCCCATTAGCAGGCAGGAAAGTTTCTCCTCAACTCTCTCGGTCCCTCTTCTCTTCCTCTTGACAACACCCCCAACTTTCTTAGCCTTTTTTCTCTTAGCTCGCCTTGCTTCCTTGCCTTTGCTGTCTCTGGCCTAGCCATCCTCGCTCGCTGCATCGCCTTTCACCATTGGTCTCTCATTTTTTTCCTTATGTATAAAAAAAAAAAATAATTAGGATTTATCGGGTCAGACCCATCTCCACGAATTTTATAGTAGTGTGGGATGGGGTGAGACAGGAGATAGGTTTGTCGTAAAGTTGGTGAGGTTGTCCCAAATTCACCCAACCGCCCCCTTGCCACTCCTATTGGGAACGCAGATTTTACATTCATGAATTTTTTGTGGTAAACAGGATTCATTGTGTTGCGTAAGCTTAGTAGAGTTGGAGTCCATCTTGATGCATGGATAACTTAAAAAAGTAAAAACAGAAAACTACAACAATTAAACTAAAATTCTATACATGTATATATATTGCCTCATAAAATAAAACATAAACACCAGAAACTGGAAGTTTGTCTGAAAGATATACTTTTAAATTCCTGAAATAAACACTTCAAGCAATAAGACAATGGAAAAAATGAAATTCTGAAAATATCTCAGTAACAAGTTAAACAAAGGGAACACTGAACTTCATAAATTATTAACATTTGACTGATGCTCGTGTGACATGTATGTATCTAAAGCATCTTATTTAGATTTTCGACTTTTGTCAATTGAAATTTCCCATTTTAGAGTGGCGGGGGGGGGGGGGGGGGGGGGGATGAAAGTAAAAGCAAACTTGACAGGACAACTCGTCGAAGCTGTCTTGTTGGTATATACACATGTACCTTGATAACACAGAAATGGACTTCTCCTTGACCATGCATTTTGTCGCCTAGTATTTTAAAAATGGGATAATTTCACTTTTAATCCACTAAATTAGTAGCGAAATCATTTTTTATACTTCATGCACCGACTTCATCAATTTTGCTCTATAAACTCTCTTCAAATAATCAGAGTAATTAGTCTAAATCGTTAATTGATTGTCTAAATTAATGAATGAGCCTTTTTGATTAATTAACCGTTATGATTAATTTTGATCATTTTAAAAAAAATTGAGGATCAAAATTGATGAGGTCAAAATAGAGATATTAAAAGTAATTTAGTGAGTAAATCATAGGACTAAAAGTAAAATTGTGCATTTTAAATATCATATATAAATCATATTGCACGCACTTACTTTGGACTTAAATACAATAATATTTGTAGTCCTTGAAATTCTAATCTAAATTGAATTTGCCAAACTTGAATAAATTATATAATAAGTAAATGTGCTTATTGTATAATTAATATATAATTTAAAAAAAATAATTAATCATATAATAAATATATTACATCTACTATATATTAATTTAATTAGAACAAATCTAATCTAGATTAGAATTTTCCGTGCAGTCATTTCATTTCTCAACTAATATTACATTGATATTAAATGAGGTGATCATAGCCCAGAAAGCTACCACCCACCCAATTAGTAATATCACCCAACACACAAAATGGCCAATAAATGAGCCACCTAAAATCATTCAGTAACGGGCTGTTCATTAGTTCATCAAGCACCGACGCTTTCAAATTATTAACCCCCCCCCCCCCCCCCCTAAAAAAAAAAAAAAAAGAAAAATCAACACATTGCCACCAACCAAACCGATAAGGTGGGAAAATTTTTAACCCACACCATAAAAATACTAAAAATTTTAAAATTTTATTTAAATTACGATAAATCAAGAACGTAAAGAAGCCATTATTAATTAATTATATAATAAGTATAATTATACTATCAATGTTAGTGGTTATTTAAGTTAAAATACGAATCAACGAAGGTAATAGTCTCGTTTGCAAGAAAAAGTAAAATTTGAAATTCAATTTGTACGCATTAAAATGTCATTTTCTTGTGCATTGTTGGCAACGGGGCAGATGTAAATGTGTATAAATTTGATTTGGTAACTTTGGTGTACCACGTAGTAGAACGCAATAAATGTACTAATAAATGATGCATTGCAAGAATATAATAGGTAGCCGTTAGCATCTAGGTACAATGAAAATTTTAATAAAAGAGTCACATTACCAAGAATGTATTTATCTAATGATGATAATATGATTAATTTAATTATAACTTAAAAAAAATAATAATTATACTCCCACGTAGGGTTGGTTTCTCTCCCAAGATTCTTGATTGAATCAAGAGGCTGATACGTCCTTATAATAATACCATGATGACCTACAAAATCTGCCACTACCACTGTCTTTTTTCCAGATTATAGTATTTTTCATTGCCCAGTGCCATACAAATAGAGTATGTCTAATGGTTTTTAACATTTACTCTCTTTTTTATTTTTTGTCCAATAATTTTTTAATATTTCAAGTAAGGAGAAAACTACCAAGGTAGTATATAACTCTTTTGGGACGTGAATATAAAAGTCTCTTAATAATAATAAAAGATTTAATTTAAATCGTAATGATTATAAAAAATGAGCTTATCATCAAAATTCATTAAGATATTTAGAGAAAAAAAATCATTTTTTATGTTTAAATCATAGAATTTATTATTATAAACGAGTTCATACTTAAATTGTGGTAATTTTATAACTAGTAAGAGCTGCACAATTTATTTTATTTAGGAATAATTATATCTACACCCTTCATTTATAATTTATTTATATAAATTATTTAATTTTTTAAAAAAATTATATATACACCCATCAGAAATGTCAAAATCAATTTAATAAACTAGTCTTATTTTTTAAAAATTTATATATATACTCCAAAAATATCAAAATTATTATACAAATTATTTATAAATCTTAATTGTCAGAAATAATTTGTGCAATTATATAAAAAATAAAAATAATTTATATAAACTAAGTCAAAAATCAAGGGGATGTAAAATGATCCCTTTTAGTTACCCTACCACGTCGGTTGTAATTTTTCATCCAACTTAAGTGAAGGTAGTAGCAAAGTCGTATGTATGGAACAGAGTACTAATATTAAACTGTAGATTGAAATAGGAATGCTCGCATACAAACACACAAAACCAGGGACACAGACTGCAGCGAGAAGGGTGTTGGAATTCCCCACCACCCTTCTCATTTCTTTTCCTTCACGTGATTCCTGACTCTGTTCCCGCACTTCTATTCTCATCACCTGCTTGCTTTCTTCATCCCTTGCTTGCTTTTGTCACCTTATGCTCACTCCTCTTTTTCCTCTACGACTCGAGGTAAAAATGCTCCACTACTCCAGATAATAGAAAAACAAACAGGGCTCTTGTAACCACGATTTCTACTGCATTGCCACAACCCTTCTCTTCCGTAGTTCAGGATAATGGGGAGGCGACGTTATCATTTTCTGCTGCGTGTGCTTGTTTTTGTCGCATTTTACTGCCATTGTTCTTTCCTGGTTTTGTGTTCCCCGTCTCCTGGAAAGAACCTGTTGCTACCATCTGATGCGTCTGCTTTGTTGGATTTCAAGTCAAAAGCTGATTTGAGGAACAAATTGGGTTTTTCTCCGAAAACTAGCTTTGCATTCTGCAAATGGGATGGGGTCCAGTGCTCCGATTCCAGGGCAGTTAAAGTGATCATTGAAAGCAAGAATCTTGGAGGGGTTTTTGCTCCGGGAACTCTTACTCACCTCCGTGAGCTTCGGGTTCTCAGTCTCCGGAACAACTCCCTCACCGGTCCGATTCCCGATCTTTCCGGTTTGGTTAATCTTAAGGTTCTTTTTCTTTCTCGCAACTATTTCTCCGGCTCTGTTCCGCCTTCCGTTTCCACCCTCCATCGTCTCAAGACACTTGATCTTTCTTACAACATGCTGGCCGGTCCAATACCCGATTCTTTGGGCGGTTTGGACAGGCTGTATTATCTCCGGCTCGACTTCAACCGGTTCAACGGTTCGGTCCCACCTTTCAACCAGACCTCCTTGCAAATCTTCAACGTCTCTCACAATGCCCTCAGCGGCGCAATCCCAGTGACCCCAGCTCTTTCCCGCTTTAATATGTCATCTTTTGCGTTGAACTCCCGACTTTGCGGTGAGATTATCCACAAAGAATGCCCTTCGACGAGACCCTTTTTTGGCCAGCCGACGATCATGGCACCACCTCCGACATCAGCAGCGGCGCTCAGGCAAACGGCGGGGTTGAGGGATGACGTTGCCTTAAGCAGTAAAGGCATAATGCAGAAGCACAGGAGGGCTGCTCTGGTGATAGGCTTCTCATTGGGGGTGTCTATTGTTGTCATTTCACTCATATGCCTCGCGTTCGCTGTTAGGAAGCATAAAAGATCGCCGAAAGGAGAACGTACGAAAATGGGGCTGGACCCTAGCGTGACGGGCAATGCAGAGGCTGTTATGAGAATTGCAGAAGAAAACGAAGAGCTGGAGGAGAAGGTGAAGAGAGTGCAGGAGGGTAAGCAGCTGCAGACGGCGGGGAAAAGCGGGAGCTTAGTATTCTGCGCGGGCGAGGCGCAGGTGTATACGCTGGACCAGCTGATGCGGGCTTCTGCAGAGCTGTTGGGGAAGGGGACAATGGGGAGCACGTACAAGGCAGTACTTGACAGCCGTCTGATCGTCACTGTGAAGAGACTGGATAGTGGGAGATTGGGGGGCACGAACCAGGAGGTGTTCGAGGGGCACATGGAATCAGTGGGTGGGCTGAGGCACCCTAATTTGGTGCCTCTTCGGGCTTATTTTCAGGCCAAGGAAGAAAGGCTTTTGATCTATGATTACCAGCCCAATGGCAGTCTTTTTTCTCTCATTCACGGTCAGTTCCTTTCTTTCTCTGATTAATCACTTTCATTAAACTCTTTTCCTACTATTTAATCATCTGTTTTATTAAGTTAATTATGTGATTAGTATGAGTATTTAGCAGGATGTCTTAATTCAAATGATTGTCAGATTCTTGCCGTTGTTTGTTTCTTGAAATTAAGGTAAAATAATTGGTGGAGACAGTAATAAAGGCCATATGGTACGACAATCTGGAAAATTGAAGAGCATTTATTAAATTGTCTGAGGATGCTCTTGGGAGCTGTGGCTTTTAGTTTATCATAATAACCGTACAATCTGTGCTAGAGTTTAATAAAACGACGAGATTATAATGCGAAAATCTAGCTAGGTTGCAGTAGTATCTCACTGGCTTTATCATCAGGATAGAGAATCTGGCAATGGATACTATGTATCAGGAGTAAATGTGAGAGGACTATATATCAAGTGAATTCCTTATCAGGGTAGGTTTTACAGCACGAAAATGTCGACATTTGCTTGCTCCATGCTGCCATAGTTCTCTAATGCTTAAGTCAGATTTCATTCAAAATAATCTCTGAATGAACATTACATCCGCAACGGTCATGGAAAGGAGCATTTATAGTGTTTGTTCCCCCATATGGAACGCGAAGCTGTATTATATTTTTTAACCTCCATTTGCTTGCGACAAACAATTTGAACCACGACCGTGGTTGGCAGTGCTTATAAACTAGTTATTTACTATTGCAAAATTGCTCCTTTCGAGTTGCAGCTTCTACTTATGATTTCATTCCTTAAAATTGGGTAGTAATTTTAGCTACATTAGGATCAATCCAAAATTCTTGTATGTCCTGTGTGTGAAAGCATGAAAAAATAAAGTTATGTCACGTTAACAATGGGACACATGTGGTATAATTTGTACCATTCTTTTGTCGTGATTCTTTTATTTATGACCTATGAGGTGAGCTTTTTGTTGCTGATCGTGGCTATCATATCCACAATAGGTTCAAAGCCAGCAAAGGCGAAACCACTTCACTGGACATCATGCTTGAAAATAGCGGAGGACGCAGCCCAAGGACTCTGCTACATCCACCAAGCGTGGAGGCTCGTTCACGGTAATCTCAAGTCCTCTAACGTCCTCCTCGGCTCCGACTTCGAGGCCTGCCTCACCGACTACTGCCTTGTCGCATTAGCCACCCCGTCCCCAGACGAAGACGCTAATTCCATCGCCTACAAAGCCCCGGAAATTCTCAGGTTCGACCACAGGGAAGCAACATCCAAGTCTGATGTCTACTCATTTGGGGTTCTTCTACTCGAGCTGCTAACAGGGAAGCACCCATCGCAGCACCCGACTTTGACGCCCGATGATATGATCAGTTGGGCAAAGTCTGCTAGGGACGACGATAACGGAGAAGCAAACCAATTGGAAATGCTTCTCGAGGTGGCCGTGGCTTGTAGAGTGGCCTCGCCGGAGCAAAGACCGACAATGTGGCAGGTCTTGAAGATGATTCAAGAAATTAAAGAGGTGGTCCTAATGGAGGATGGTGAGTTCAACTCAAGTTCAGGGAACTCTTAGCTGTTTTGTCCTCTACTTGTTGAGCAGTGAAAATTTAGCATGGGCGTACAAATGCACGTGTATGATGTACACATTTTCAGTTCAACAATGGCAATTTATGCCAAAAATTTAGCTTGGAGCCCACCCACCATCCAGACATATGTAGGGAGAGCACAAGAAAAAGGAGTACTTAGTTAAAATAGGCCTGGAAAAATGAAATATGAACTGTTTTTTCCCTTAATGGAGATATGTATTATTTTCCTGTATTCATTGCTTACTACAGTTATGAATCATATATATTTTACTGGAAAGTGGTGTTATATTTTGTCTGATATTTACATAATTTTCTTTTAGAATGTGTAGATAATGGGAACTCTATCCTCATAATTTGTATATATTAACTAAAATATATGAACTGTAATATTATTGAAGGTAAATTAAATTTATACCTCTAGAGGTCAGGTTTAATTATATAAATATTTACAATTTGTTTTAAAATGACAAATGTATTCTTTGATGTTGTCATTATAAGTATGTTTTCTTACAAAATTTCACACAAATATCTAGTGTATATTGCACCATCACTTCCTCAAGGAGTGTCTCGGTATTTTGAAAAAACACTCTCTATTCAATGACTAAAATTTATATTAGTATTTTTGATGTACATTACACTAAGAGTTTGTTTGGTTCAAGTGAGAGAAAAAAGGGAAGTGAAAGGAGGAGGAAAAGTGAAAGGGGGAAACATTGGAGGGGGAGTAAATCTCAAATATTTTAAACAAATTGAGTAAATAAAAGTAAAAGTCTTATTATGATAGTTGATGAAAATTGATGTAATACGCCTTCACTAAGTGAGACCCAATCCATTAACAACCATAGGCCCATTAAAATCTTTTTCCACCTCAGGCCCAAATAAGTCCATCCAAATCAACCCAAACTAACAGAGAAGGCCTAAATTACAAACTATATAAAAAAAATTAAATAAAGAGAAAAAATTTCAAACTGAAGTGAATATCATGTACATTTCGATGTACAGAGGTGTCTTGAGTAGTCAAACACTGAGTTGGGAAGTACAAGGAGCAAGAACTGTAAAGCCATGAACAGTACGGACCGCCGAAATGATTGAGGCGGAGGCCCCGGATCCGCCGCAGGCTTTGGGCTTGAATCTGGTTCAGGAGACGTGGTAGGGAATTTGTTGGCAATGGCTCGCCAGCTCGTTGATCAAGGCAAGCCTTTCCAGGCTCTCCAAGCGGTAAAATTATTTAAATAATATCAAAAAAAATTCTTTCCTCTTCATTTATTTTCCAGTTCATAATTTTTCCCTCTTCCTGTTCTTCTTTCTGGTGTTACTTTCGATTGAAAAGGTTGTCTTCGGGTGCATTTGTGATCTGTTTTTGGTATCAGTTTGCTGTTCTAATATTTATATGCGTCGAAAGTAGGTTAAATGCAACAGCAGTGAAAATGCTGGTAAGTAAAAATCTAATGGAATAAAGAAAAAAGCAATGCGACTCCTGAATAAAAAAGAACGGGCAAACCCACCTCCCAATGCGGGAGGCGAGGAGGACTTTTCTGAAAGTCCATGGGTCGCATTGTTATTTAATGGGATAATTTTCTTATTTGTGTTTTTACATGGGGCAAAATGCAATTACACCGGAAAAATAGCTGTCGTTCTCTTGTCTAGTTATTTCAATTGTTCTGCAATGCAATCTTGATTCTTGGATGCTGATATTCTCTTGTCTAGCATTTTTGGCGTTTAAGCCTAAATGTAGACTAAATATAACCCTGAATGATTATTAAGGCTTATGATCTGAGCTTTAATCTTTATACACCATGTTTGAAGATCTTTGCTATCATTGTCTCCAATTCACTTTCTTGTTGAAGGTGGCGATGCCTATGAAGATACAAGGGGGAGATGAAGCTGTAGCTCAAGCTGAACCGTGCTCTGGAGTTGTACCGAAACAAGATTCAAGCTAGTTCTGCGGCTGATGAGTTGGCATTGTTGTTTGCTAAGTTTGCAATTG